>NW_027632661.1:0-54210 GCF_902686455.1 Sciurus vulgaris | reverse complement strand
GCCCATCTACTCACCTTAGAAAGCCCTCAATACATGCCTAAGGAAGCACTTTCAATTCACAACAGTGTCCTTCCTTATGCTTTCAAAATATGGACCCCAACCCAGAACCCAACCCTAACTCTAACCCTAACACTGAGCCCACAATACATACCACAGAGAGCCCTTGCTGACATTGACAGTGACCATGAACCTGACCTTGACACACTACTGAACCTAATGCTAACATTAACCTTAACCTCATAGAACCTTCCATTGTACATCAGTGTTTTCTCCCTACTCATGTCACAGGGCTCTTGTGCCTTACCTTAAAAGGCCCACCAAACATTACTTACTAAGCCCTTTCTACAATTCACAGAGCACCCTTCCTATGCACCTTTGTGAGCCCTCCAAGCTTGTCTCAGGAAAACTTCGCACGCATCATAGGAGATCTCAAACACATTTTGTAGAACTCTTTTACACATGTCACTGTTCTCTCCCTCCACAGTCACATATTACCAACCTAAAGCACCTTCCAAATAATTTGAGTACCCTCCTTAGACATCAAAAAAAGTTGGTTCTACTTATCTCAAATGCATTTCCTACACACTTCACAGGGACATCCTTACATATCTCAGTTTGAACAAATTAGATTCCTTTGCAAGCCAGTTTTACTAATTAAACTTCTTTGCAAGTGCACTGTAAACACCTCAGAGAGTCTATCTACTGATGACAGAAAGTCCTCAATATACACCTCAGAGCCCTTTTCACTCAGCACAGAGGCCTTCCATATAAATTACAAATACTGAACCTCACCCTGAGCTAGACACTAACCCTAACTTAAGCCTAAACTTCAGCCCTCCTTACATACCAGGGAGTTCTCCCTGACACTGACACTGACCATGAACCTCAACCTGACCCTAAATACTGACCCTAAGCCTAACATAATAGTTCCTTTCCTCATTTATCAGTTTGTTCTCCCTACTCATTTCACAAATCTCTACTTACCTCAAATGGCCCTTGAAACACAATTCAGTGAGCCCTTTCTACACTTTACAGAGCACCTTCCTGATTCACCTTTGTGAACTCTCTCAACTCATCTCAATGGGCACTCCCACATATGTAAAGGAGCTGTCTGACACGCATAATATTACCTTGCCTACACAGTTCAGATGCTACTCCATACAAACCTCAGAGGGACCTCTGTACACATCTTAGTTTCTTGCTGACACATCAAAGAATACCCTCACTACACATCTGAAGAACTGTCCCTACACACCTCAGAGAGACGTCCTTAAGACCTCAGTGAGTATTCACTATGATTTTTTGGAAGTCTTTCCTAATCACCTCAGAGAGCCTGTGTACTCACCACAAGGAACCATCATAACACAACAGAGAGCCATTACACCAATTCAGAGAGCCATTTAAACACACAACAGAGGCATTCCCATGGCAATGCAAATACTGATTTGGATCCTAACACCAACACTGAAATAAACCTTAACTCTCTAACTCTAACACTGATCCCCTAATTCTAATACTAACTCTAAATGTAACCTTAATCCAAGCCCTAACCTCAAAAACTAACCTTAAACCTCCCTTCTCAGCTCAGAATCATGTCCATACAAAAATCACAGAAGCCTCCCTACACATCTGAGTGTCCTCCTGACACATTTAATAATGTCCTCATTGTATGTCTCAAGAGAAGCCCCTACACAACTGAAATAAACATATTCATATAGAAATAAGTGATTATGTACAATGCTTCTTTTCAAGCCCTTCTAAACACCTGAGTGAACCTTTCTATTAACCTCATAAAATCCTCACTACACTCTTCAGAAATCCCTTTTGACTGGCCTTCCTAATACACCAAAAATACCTTTACTTACTTAATTGAGCATTCACACTCATGTCAATTATCCCTCCTACAAACCTCATAAAGCCCTCCTAAACCCCTCAGAGACCCCTCCCACAATATCTCATAGAGCCCTCCTTACACAATGAAAAGAATCCTTTCACAACTGGGAGGAATTTTTTACAAATTTCCTGAAACATACCTCCCTATTCATCTAAGGATTTCCTCCCTACTCACATTAAGGACACTTCCTAAACAACTCTAAATCCCATCCAAACTCACCTTAGGGACACACCCTCCACACTTCATTGAGCAAACCTGAAACAACTCAGAAAGCCCTCCTTATACACCCCAGAGTATAATCCCTAAAAATGCCAGAGAAATGCTAATTCAAACCTCACAATGCTCGTGCTACATACCTCAGCAAGCCCTACCCTCACATCTCACATAGACCTCAATATTCACCAAAAACTCTTCCTACTCACCTCCAAGTGCCTTACCTACACACCTGAGGGATTCTGGCTACTATCCTACAAGAAACCTTCCATGACAGGGTGTTCTCCGTGCTTATATCAGATGGATCTCGGTATTTACTTCACAGGGTCCTCAATACACAGCTGAGCTAGCACTTCTGCATGGACAAAAGCCATTTTACACACCTCATATATAGCTTCTGCACACCTAATGGAGACTTCTCTACACACCTCAAGGAGCCTACACAATAAACCTCAGAGAGCCTTTCCTTCCTACACACCTCACAGTCACCTTTCTCCACATCTCAGAAAGCCCTCTACACTCATATCAAGCACTCTTGCTACAGAACAGAGGGCCACCCATGCACACCATAGAAACTTATACTACACATGTCATTTATCAATCCCTATAGAACTCAGAGAGCAGTTACCAAATACTACACTCTGCCTCGCTACATTATTTTTACAATTCAGAGGACTCAGTTACACACTTGTAGAGCCCTCCTTTCAAACCTCAGTTTGTCCTCCTTATTTACATCGGAATACTCCACTTACTCACCTTAGAAATACCTATCTGCACCCCTTAAAGAGTACTTACCTTTCACCAAAGAGGACACTCCCTAACCACCCCATTCAACTATCCTCTCTACAAATCTCAGAGAGGCTTCCATAGAAACCTCAGAATGCCATTTCATCAAACCTCAAACTCTAAAAAATGTTACCTGTTCATCTCAGGTACACTGCACTACTCACCAAAAAACCCTCTCTATTCACTGCCAAAGGCCAAAACTACAGAACTCAGAGTCCTCTTTATACTCCATTGAATGCCCTCCCAAAACACCTAAGAGATTCCCTATACTATCTTCAAAGGATCCTCTCTTCAAACTTTAGTATGTTCTCCATACTCAAATCAGAGATATCACATTATTCACTTCAGAGGGCCTTCTCTACAAAACTGAGACAGCATTTCTCCTCAGATGTAAAGCCCTCTGGCACCCCTCATAGATACTTCTGCACACCTAATAGGGACCACCCTACATCTGAGGGACATCCCTTCACATATGAGCATTCCATCCCTATGCATTTCAATGAGTCCTCACTAAAGTCCTCAGGGAAACTACACAACAAATCTTAGAGAGCCCTCCCAACTCATCTCAGTGAATCCTACCTACATATCAGAAATACTCCACTCCACACCTCATAATGCCTCTCTTTCTATATGAATTTGTCCTCCTTATTCATCTTATACAGCTCTCTGCTCATCTCAAATGGTTCTCTGAGCACAGCTCACTAGAGTTCTTCTACTCATTTCAGTAAACACTCTGTACAGAACTGTGGTGATTCCTCTCAACTGCACACAGTTGGACCACCCACACATGACTAATAGCCCTCTGACATGTCATAGAGTTCTCCTACACACCTCATAGTGTACGCTACACAGCTCAAAGACCATGCATTACAAACCTCCGAGAGCCCTCCCTACTCACCTCTGAGTATCCGCCATGCACTTAAATAAAAGCACTCTCTAATTACCTCAAGAAATCTCTACACATCTCAGAAGACATCCGTACATACCTCACTGAATACAAAGTATATTTTTAAAGCCACTTTTGATAATTATACTTCTTTGTAAGTCCTCTCTAAATACCTCAAATAACCTATGTATGTCCCTCAGAAAGCCTTCAAGTTACATCTTAGAGAATTTTTGAGTCACTACATAGGCCTTCTGTGTACACCACAAACTCTGACCCTGATCCTGAACCTAACCTTAAACTAACCTAACTCTAATCCCAAGCCCTCCCTACATAAAATAGAGGGTCATTCCTGATCATGATACTGACCATTATCATGACATTGATCCTAAACCCTAAACCTAACCACAACCCACATCCTAATCTCATAGAATTGTCCCTTCTACATCAATTTGCCCTCCCTACTCATCTCTCAGAGATACCATTTCTTCTCTCAAAAGGCCCTATAAACACATCTCACTTAACTCTTTCTACACATCACAAAGCATCTTCCTTCTGCACTACTCTGTGCCCTCCCAACTCACACCAATGGCACATCCACACACGTTAAATTGTCCTATGACACACATCATGGAACCCTCCTACACAGGTAGAGAACTTTTTACACAGTGCTCATAGAGCCCTCTTTACACAGCTCAGAAGCCATATGCTACCAACCTCAGAGGGCATTCCCTACACACCTGAGTGTACCCTCAGACACATCAAATGCAGCCTTCCCTATCCACATAAAAGCAGTCCCTAAACACCTCAGAGAACTATCCCTACACACCTTAGTGAGGCATGTCTAAATACCTCACTGGGTACAAAATACTCCTTTCCAAGCACTCCCTACTATTTTTCTTGGCAAGCCTTCTTTAAACACAACAAAGAACCTGTCTACTTACCTTAGAAAGTTATTAATGCACATCTCAAAGAGTCCTTTCCACTCATCACTGAGTCATTCTTTATACATAAAAAATACTGACCATGATACTTAAAATAACACTAATCCTAATTATAACCATACACAAGCCCTTCCTACATATCACAGAGGGCTGTCCCTGACTCTGATGCTGAGAAAGATATGGATCCTGACCCAAAACTCTAAGGGACACCATAATACTAACACAAAATTTCTAGTTCTTTCCCTTTTGTATCAGTTTGTCCACCCAACTGATCTCACAGTGCTCTCAATACTCACCTCAAAGGGCCATCTGTAAACAACTTACTAAAATTTTTCTACCCAGCAAAGAGCACCATCCTTATGCACATCTGTGAATACTTTCAACTCACTTCAAGGGGCCATCCCACACACATCAAGGAGCCCTCCCTACATACCTCAGAGAGACTCCTATGCAATGAAGAGAACTAAGAGAACCTTTCCTCTGCACCTAAAACACACCTCCCTACACATCTAATTCCTCTCTATTTAAATCAAAAGCCCTTCATACCCACTTAAAAGTGCCATACATACACACCTTAGGAATGCTTCCCCAAGATGTTTTTGAGCAACACCCAAACAATAAAGAAAACCCTCTTCATACACCCCAAAGAGTACTCCATAGAGGTAAAATTCAAAGTTCAAAATGCCTTTGCTAAACACCTTAGCAAACACTACCTACACATCTCAGATAGATCTCACTACACACCATAAAGTCCTCCCTAATTACTTTCAAGTGCTCTACCTACACAACTCAAAGACCACTTGTGATACTTCTTGGATTGGCCCTCCTAAACAGCATTGATATCCCCTCTAGTATTCTCAAAGAACACTCCTATCACATCATTAGTGTATTCTCCCTATTCATATCAAGTGGATCTCTCTATTAACTTCAAAGGGCCCTTGTTTACAAACCAGATAGCACTCCTACACAGAAAAACATCATTTACACCCACAGAGATTTATGCTGCACACCTGAGACCTCCTAACACATATCAGAGCCCCTGAACTAAAAACCTCAGGAGGACCTCTGTCCACACTTCAGAGAGCCCTACCTACACACTTTACAGATATCTTCCCTATATGACTGAGAAAGCCCTTCCTGCTCACAACAAGTGTCCTTACACCTCACAGGGCCTTCCATACACATTTCAGTAAATACTTCCCACACACCTCATTGAGCAATTACTACACATCTTAGAGAACTGTCACTAAATACCACACACCACTTTTCTGGACACCTCACAAACCCTACTTTAAAAATTCCTTGTCCCTGTAACCCACTTCTTAGAGCTCTCCTTTGAAACCTCAGTTAATCCACCCAATTCATTTCAGAGATCTCTTCTTATTCACACTAGGGGGCACATTCCTACACAACTTGAAAGTTCTTAATACTCACCTAAGAGCATCATCCTTATACACCCCAATCAAGGGTCCTCCCTACAAATCTCAGAGAGACTTCCATACAAACATTAGAATGCCCTTTAAACAAGCTTGAAAAACTCTACCTATATATCTACTAGATAACTCTCACTACCCACCAAAATACCCTCCCTATTCACCTCCAGACACCATAAGTACTAGCCTCAGATATTCCTTCAAATGTCCTCCTAAAATGCCTCTGATTCCATTCACTATCCTCAACAAACACTCTCATCACACCTCAGTGTTTTTTCCTTACTCATATTAGACATATCTCACTGTTGCCTTGAGAGGAACCTCCCTACACTACTGAGATAACCTTTATAATCAGTCATAACAATTTCCTACACCTCTCATATATCCCCCTGCACAGTCTAATAGTGACCTATCTAGACCTCTCTGAAATACCTCCCTATACATATCAGAGTTCTGTCCTATGTATTTCAATGACCCCTATATTTACACCTGAAACTATACTACAAATCTCACAGAGCCCTCCCTACTTATATCAGGGAGTCCAACCTCACATTATATAGATCACCCAAACAACTCATAAGTCCCTCATTTCTATGTCATTTTTGTCCTCCATACATCTCACAGAGTTCTCACTACTCACTTTAATTATTTTTTCCATTTTTTTATTAAAATATTTTTTATTTTCACAGACACATTTTGTTTCATTATACACCAATGGGATACAACTTTTCATTTCTATGGTTTTACACAGTGTATATTCCTGCCATTCATGTAATCATATATATATAGGGTAATACTGTCTGTTTCATTCTACTGTTTTTCCATCCCCACCCTCTCACACCCCTTTTTACTCTACACCATCCAAAGTTCCATCATTCTTCTCTTCCCCCTGCTACCCTCCTTTATTATATATTGTCATGCACTTATCAGAGAAAACATTCGGCCTTTGGTTTTTTGAGCTTGGCTTATTTCACTTAGCATGATATTTTCCCACTTCATCCACTTACCAGCAAATGACATAATTTTATTTTTCTTTATGGTAGAGTAATATCCATTTTGTATATATACCACATTTTCTTTATCCATTTGTCAATTGCAGGGCATCTAGGTTGGTTCCACACTTTGCTATTGTGAATTGAGCTGCTATGAACATTGATGTAGCTGCATCACTGTAGTATGCTGATTTTAAGTCCTTTGGGTATAAACCAAGGAGTGCGATAACTGGGTCAAATGGTGGGTCCATTCCAAGTTTTCTGAGAAATCTCCATACTGCTTTCCAGAGTGGCTGTATCAATTTGCAACTCCACCATCAATGTATGAGTGTGCCTTTTTCCCCCACATCCATGCCAACATTTATTATTGCTTGCGTTCTTGATAATAACCATTCTAATTAAGTAGGTTGAAATTTTAGGGTTGTTTTAATTTGCATTTCTCTAATTACAAGGGATGTTGAGCACTTTTCCATATATTTGTTGATCACCTGTATATCTTCTGTGAAGTGTCTGTCCAATTCTTTAGCCCATATATTGATTGGGCTCTTTGTATTTTGGGTGTAAAGTTTTAAAAGTTCTTTATAAACTTTGCAGATGAGTGCTGTGTTTGAAGTGTATGTGGAAAAGATTTTCTCTGTTAGACCCTTATCATCTGCAGAAGCTGGTCAGCTTCACAATCTGGTAGACCACCCTTAACAACAAATATAGAATAACCTTCCTGTTGTAATTGAGCCAAGAAAAGTGCAAGGTATGTATCTGATATTAATTCTGGACCCGTCAAGAGAGAATTTAAGCTTAACCGTTTTCCTAATTTTCTAACTGTAAACCAGTGTTCTTTATAATTGCATATAAATGAATTTTCATTTATAGGATCAATCCTCAGTCTCTGATACTCTGGACTGTTGAACAGGATTAGTTCTAAACCCCAAACTTTCAAGGCATTGCTTATAACCTGAATAGAAAAAAAGCCACTGTCATCCATGTTCCCAGAAGGCTGCTATAAAAATGTGTGATAGTCTTCACTAGTAACTCCTCCTTCTGCCATTCTCATTCTTTCTTCTTCATCCAGCTGATGTGCAATGGCAGATAATTCCACAGGGCTAAAATATTCTCCTTGCAATAGATTATTCAGGCAATGCTGAGCACAAAGTGAGCCCTCTTGCTCTTTTTTTCCCTTCTACTGTGTCTCTGCTGCCATAGATCAAGTCCCACCAAATAATGTAGTGTGAAGTGAAGGGACACGCAGATGTTCTATTTCTATTTCTCGTGGAAGATGGACTCCATGTTTATTTGTCCTTGTTCCCATTTTTAAAGGGAATGCTTTCTATTTTTCTCCATTAAGAAAGATGTTGGCCATGAGCTTAGCATAAATAGACTTTACAATGCTCAGGTTTGTTTCTACTATACCTATTTTTTCTAGTGTTTTTAGCATGAAGGGGTGTTGTGTTTTGTTGAACACTTTTTCTGCATCAATTGAAATAACCATATGATTTTTATCATTAAGTCTATTGACATGATGGATTATGTTTATTGATTTATGGATGTTAATCCATCCTGGTATTCCAGAGATAATAATAATATAATTGTGCACATAATCATGGTGCACAATTTTCATAATATGTTTTTGGATATGGTTTGCCAGTATTTCATTAAGGAGCTTTCATCTATATTCATTAAGGATATTGGTCTAAAATTTTCTTTCCTTGATATGTCTTTGCCTAGTTTGGGTATGAGTGTGATATTAGCTTCATAGAATGAGTTTGGTAGGATTTCCTCCCTTTCTATTTCCTGTACTTGGGGAAGTGTTGGAATGAGTTCTTCTTTGAAGATCTTGTAGAACTTGGCTGACAATCCATCTGGTCCTGGGATTTTCTTGGATGGTAGGCTTTTGATGCCTTCTTCTATTTCATTGCTTGATATTGATCTGTTTAAATTGTGTGTGTCCCCCTGGTTAAGTTTGGGAGAAACATATGTCTCAAGAAATTTGTCAAAGTCTGGTATTTTCAACTTTGTAAAGAGTATAAATTTCAAAGTAGCTTCTCATTATGTTATGTGTCTCAGTGGTGTCTGTCATGATATTTCCTTTTTCATCATAAATTCCAGTAATTTGAGATTTCTCTCTTCTTCTCTTTGTTAGTGTGGCTATGTGTTTCTCTAAATTTTTTACTTTTTCAAAAATACAACTTTTTCTTTTGTCAATTTTTTGAATTGTTTCTTTGGTTTCAATTCAGTTGATTTCAGCTCTGATTTTAATTATTTTCTGTCTTCTACTTCTTTTGATGTTATTCTCTTTCTCTTTTTCTAGGGTTTTGAGCTGGAATGTTAGGTCATTTACTTGCTGAGTTTTTGTTCTTTTCTTTAATGTGCTCCATGCAATGAATTTTCTTATTATTACTGCTTTCATAGTGTCTGGAGATTTTGATATGTTGTATCATCATTCTCATTGACCTCTAAAATTTTTTATCTCCTCCCTGTTGTTTTCTGTTTTCCATGTTTTATTTGATAGCACATTATTTAGTCTTCAGGTGTTGGAGTAAATTCTGTCTTTTATTTTGTCATTAATTTCTAATTTTATTCCATTATGATCTGATAGAACACAAGGCCATATCCCTATTTTTTTTTTTTTTTTGCATTTCCTGAAGGCTGATTTGTGGCATAACATATGGTCTATCGTCGAGAAGGTTTCGTGTGCTTCTGAGAAGAAAGTGAATTCATTCATTGATGGATGGAATATTCTATATATGCGTATTAAATCTAGGTTATTGACTGTGTTATTGAGTTCTATGGTTTCTTTGTTTGGTTTTTGTTGGGAAGATCTATGCAGTGGTGACAGTGGTGTGTTAAATCACCCATAATTATTGTGTTGTTGTCTATTTGATTCATGAAAGTGGGAAGGATTCATTTGATATACATGGATGCACCATTGTTTGGGGCATAAATACTTATGATCATTATGTCTTCATGATTTATGGTTTCTTTAAGCAGTATCAAGTGTCCTTCTTTATCCTGTCTGACTATCTTTGGCTTGATGTCCACTTTATCTGAAATAAGGATGGAAACTCTTGCTTTTTTATTGAGTCCATGTGAGTGGTATGTTTTTTCCCAACCTTTCACCTTTAGTCTGTAGATGTCTTTTTCTATGAGATGAATCTCTTGAAGGCAGCATATTGTTGAGTCTTTCTTTTTAATCCATTCTGCCAGTATACATCTTTTGATTGATGAGTTTAGGCCATTAATGTTCAGGGTTATTATTCAGATATGATTTGTATTTGCATTCATTTGGGCTTCTGTTTGGTTTTTAACTTGACTTGTTTCTCCTTTGAATGGATTTTTCTTTAAGGTAGTTCCTTCCTTTGCTGACCTACATTGTTGTTTTTCATTTCCTCCTCAAGGAATATTTTGTTGAGAATATTTTATTCTATTTGTAAATTCTTTTCTATTTGTAAATTCTTTTAACTTTTGTTTATCATGGAAGGATTTTATTTCGTCTTCAAATATGAAGGTTAGTTTTTTTTTTTTTTTTTTTTTTTTTGGATATAGGATGCATGGTGGGCAACCATTTTCTTTCAGATCTTAAAATATGTTGGTCCAGGCCCTTCTAGCTTTTAGAATCTGGGCTGAGAAATCTGCTGATATTGGTATTGGTTTCCCCCTATATGTAATCTGATGCTTTTCTCTCACAGGCTTCAAAATCCTATCTTTATTTTGTATTCTAGGCATTTTCATTATAATGTGCTTTGGTATGGATCTGCTTTGATTTTGTCCATTTTGTGTTCTGCAGGCCTCTTGTAATTGATTTTCCATTTCATTCTTTAGGCTTGAGAAATTTTCTGATATTATTATATTGAATAGGTTGTTCATACATTTGGTTTGTAACTCTGTGCCTTCCTCAATCCGGATAATTCTTAAGTTTGTTCTTTTCATGATGTCCCATAGTTCTTGGAGATTCTGTTCATGATTTCTTACCATATTCTCTGTTGGGGCAACTTTATTTTCAAGATTAAATATTTTGCCTTCATTGTTGAGGTTCTGTCTTCCAAGTGGTCTAGTCTTTTGGTGATACTTTCCATTGAGCTTTTTATTTGGTTTAGTGTTTCCTTCATTTAAAGGATTTCCATTTTTTTTTAGAATCTCTCTCTTTGTAGAAATTATCTTTTGCTTCCTACAGTTGCTCTTTCAACTGCTTATTGGTATTATCATTTATTGTCTGCATTTGCTCTCTTATCTCATCTTTTGCTTCATGAATCACCTTAATCATACACAATCTGAAGTCCCTTTCTGAAATTTCTTCTACCATACAGTCATTTGGTTCTATTAATATAGAATCTAGATTTGTTTGGATCATTTTCTTCCCTTGATTTTTCATGTTGTTCATGTATCTTCCCCTCTAGCAGTGCAGATTTGGGGTATTGCACATTTCCCCCTATAGGCTTATAGTGACCCTATAGGTTTCCAAAACCTTTCCTTTAAGGAGGAGATCAATATTAACAGTACCCAGTTCAGACAGTATGCAATCCTAGACCAAATAGCCCCTATGAGGACATTATCAACATCATCATAAAAAAAACAGAATGAGTTCAATTATTTTCTTCAGTGTAACAAACAGATTTGCAATAAGGTCTGCCATTTGTAATGGAGGACAAAGAGGATGCAGAGGGATGTAGGATGTAGCTGTTAATGGGGTAAGAAAAGAAAATATAGAAGTTCTAAGTAATAGAAAGAGTGAGAGTATAATCAAAGGAAGTTGGTTGTTAGCATGGAAAAAGGGAGAAAGAGACTCTGAGGGAACATGTAAACAAAAGGAAAAGAGATCAAGAAAAGTAAAGAAATAAAAACTTAAAATTGTTCAATAATGAGAAAAAAGAAAATCTACACTGTAACAGTCATATAGTATTCAAACCTCCCAGTCTTCAGTAGCCTGATGCATGAGAGGTACCTGACATTGAGCTTCAAGTCTCCAACAGGTGACTCAGAATGGAATTTGCCCAACTGCTGTTATTTCTATCTGACAGGAGTTAATATTGTACCTTGCAAGCTATAAATATTATTAGAAAATTCCTCCACTTTTTAATAATTTGTAATAAAAGAATCTCCATGTTGTATTAAATATGATTTTGTTGGATCATATTTTGTTTTTGTGGAAAATGACTATGAAAATGGGATAATTTTCTTTTATGATTCCTTTGTAAGACCATGAACTCACTGTGTCAAAATTGATAGCTAGTTTGTATTAGTGCTGAACAATTATTTAGTAATCTCTACTGTCATTTTATATAGCAGCACTCTTAAGTTTGCCATTCCACTGGGTATATAATTTGTTTGTTGCAATTTTGGTCTATTATATGTAAGTTTGATTCTTCCATACTAATGGTGAAGAAACACATCCAGTTGCTACATAAAATTCTTGTTCCTGGGATGTTCTGGGAATGTTTCTTCATTTCCTTGAGAAATATGGCAATCAAAAAACTGTTGGGCTGTTTTTATTTGTTTATTGATACTTGAGCATCATTCAGGTCCTGAAAACTGCAGTGAAGGTAATAAAACTCAGAAATATTTGAACATTGAATACTTACAAATCCTCTTAAACTGACAAGGTTCTTAAAGGTAAGAAAAGATGTCTCCTCTGTTTTCTTCCCAAGCAGTGTTGATTACACACACAGAATATGTCACTATGGGTGAACAGTGGCTCTTTTCTGAGGTTTTATCAAATTAGGTTTGAAAGAATACTTATTATAATTATCTATTAGAATTGGAACAATTCATATGGGTATTTTTCTTTACTTCTATATGATGTTTAAGTGGCAATATTTTAACAGTTAGCCAGGGTACAGTTCAGTGGCATTAGTGACATTCACAAAGTTGTACAAACTTTGCCACTAATTCCATAATCTTTCATCATTCCAAACAGAAGTTGAAGTCATTTTTTAATATTCCTTTTTCCTGCTGTCCCCAACCCTGATAACTTTAATCTACTCTCTATTTCTATGACTGCTTACTCTGGATAGTTCATGTAAGATGATTCATAATGTATTTTTCTGTCATATCTGGCTTATTTCACTTGGCATATTTTCATGGCACATTCATGTTTAGCATAATTCCAAATTTCATTTCTTTTGTGACTGAATAATTCTCTATTATGAATATATGCATTTTCTTTATCTATTCATCTATTGATGAACACTGGGTCATTTCTGCCTTTTAGCTGTGTGCTTAATGCTTATATGGAATGTTGGTGTACAAATATAAGTCCCTGCTTTAAATTCTTTGGGGTATAACATATACACCCAGAAGTGGAATACAATTCTGTTTAACTTCATGTGGAATCACCAAATGGCTTCTATAGAACTTGCACTATTTTACATTCCCAGTAGTAATGCACAAGGATTTCAGTGTCTCTTCATCCTCACTAATACTTACTATTGTCCCTTTATTATTAATTTCATCCTAATAGGGGTGAAGTGGTAACTCATTGTAACTTTAATGTACCTTTACCTAAAGTTTAATGATGCTGGGCAGCTTTTCATGTGTACTTTGGCCATTTTTATATCTGTTTTAAAGAAGTATCTTTAAGTACTTTGCCTATTTTAAAAGTAGGGTTGTCTTTTGATTGTTGAGTTGCTAGAATTCTTTATGGATCCTGGACATCATACCATTATAAGTTATGTTGCTCATAATTATTTCCTCTTACTCTGTGGGTTTTCTTTCACTTTCTTGAAGTTACCTTTGTGATGCATAAGTTATTAATTTTTAAAAAGTCCAATTTATCTTTTGTTAATTTTTTTTTGCCCGTGACTTTGGTGTCATATTTAAATTATTGCCAGTTTCTCTGGATCATAAATATTTGCTCCTTTATTTTTTAAGGTGCTTATAATTTTAGATCTTACATTTAAGGCCATCATCCATTTTGAGTTAATTTTTGTTTGTGGTGTAAAGTTATGGTCCAACTTTATTATTTTAGTTTTTTGGTACTAGGATTTGAACCCAGGGGTGATTTACCACAGAGCCTCATCCCAGGCCCAGCCCACTTTAAAGTTTACTTAGAGAAAAACTCTCACTGAGTGGCTTAGGGTTTTGATAAGCTGCTGAGGCTACCTTTAAACTTGGAATCCTCCTGCTTCATCTTCCCCAGTCGCTTGTATTAAAAGCATGCAGTACCATACCCAGCCCAACTTCATTCTTTTGTATATGAATATCCATTTTTCCATAACGATTTGTTTCAGCCATTTGTTGAAAAGACTGTCCTTTTCCATTGAATGATATTAACACCCTTTTCAAAAATAGTTGATCACTGATGTAAGTCAACTATTTGTCAAAAATTGTTTATCAGTTGTAAGGGTTTCCTTATGGGTTCTCAGTTCTATTCCATTAGTTTTATGTGTCTGTATGTCTATCCATACAAATAGTTCCAGTGTGTTGTTTACAACAGCTTTATAGTAAGCTTTGAAATCAGGAAGTATGGATTCTCAAAATTTGCTCTTTTCAAACTTGTTACATTTATTCCGTGTCCCTTGAAATTCCATTTGAATATTGGAGTAACATTTTCTATCCCTCAAAATGTAAAAATGACAGAAAATATCATTGGGACTTTGAAAAGTATTGTACTGAAGTAGAATCTGTAGATCACTTTAGGTAGTATAATTATTTTAATAATATTAAGTTTTCCAGGCTGTGAACATGAGCTTTTTTTCCATTTATTAATGTGATTTATTTGAGCAACATTTTACATTTTTCAGTGAAAAGGTCTTGTACCTCATTGACTAAATTTATTCCTAAGTATTTTACTGGTTTTGATGTTATTGTAGGTGGAATTGTTTTCTTAATTTGGTTTGGGAATTTCTCATTGCTTGTGTTTTGTAATGTAAATGGTTTTGTGTTTTGATTTTATATTGTCCCATACTTCTGTATTTGTTTATTAGGTTTAAAAGACTTCTTGTGTATTTTTTAGGATGTGGTACATTGAGGGTTATGTCATCTGCAAGGAGAGATAGTTAACTTCTTACTTTCTAGTATGGATTCCTTTTCTTTTTCTTGCCTAATTGATCTGTCTAGAGCTTAAAAACAAGGATATCCTTCACGTGTTTCTGATTTTAGGGAAACAATTTTTACTTTTTATCATTGTTTATGACATTAGCTGTGGCTTTCCGTTTTAATGTGCTGATTAAGTTTTCTTCTGTTCCTAGTGTACTGGATATTTTTATTGTGAAAGAGTATTGAGGTTTTTCAAAAGCTTTTATCCATCATTTGTAATGGTCATGTTTTCTTAACTATTGATGTGCATTAACTTGGATTGATTTTCATGTTAAAACACTCTCACATTCCTGGAGAAAATCCCATTTGTTTGTGATATATATAGATTGAATATACCTTATCAAAATCCTCAGAATGATAGTTTTTCTGATTTCAGTGCTGGTTGAATTTTGCAATATTTGTGTATGCTTTACTAGTTGACCAACACTACTCCAAAAATGTTATATCTGAAATGTTTTGAAATCCAAAATATTTGTAGCATCATTTGCTCAAAAATTTTCAGATTTCTAATCATTTCAGATTTTTTGATTGGGGATTTAATGTGATTGGATCTGACTTCTTTGGACATACTGATAAATTCATTCTGCTATAATTTTGTTGCGGATGTTTGCCTTTCTTTATAAGGGTTATAAACTGTAGTTTTTCTTTTCTTGTACAGTCTGTCTAGGTTTGGTATCAGGGTATTGCTGGCATTGTAGAATGAATTAGGAAATGTTTTCTACAATTCTTTTGAACTATTTTGAGGGATGTTAATAATTCTTCTTTAAATGTTTGTTAGAACACCAGTGGAGTGATCTGGTCCTAGGCATTTCTTTTTTGGGGCATTCTGTTAATGGTATAATCCCCTTTCTTGTAATAGTTGTTCTCAGATTTTTATTTCTTCTTGAATCAGTTTTGGCAGTCTGTGTTTCTAGAAATTTATCCCTTTTGTCTTTGTTAAGCAGTTTGTTGACATACAGTTGTTCATGCTATTCTCCCCTAATTCTTTTGTTTCTGTACATTCAATAGTAATGTTTCTCTTTCATTTTTTATTTTAGTAGTTCAAATCTCTTCTTTCCAACAAACAAACATGTTCTGAAGAATATTTCACATGTACTTCAGAATATTTTGTGTTTACTTCTCATTCTGTGAAGAATGTTATTAATCTAATCAATAGAACCAAATTTGGTTTTCTCGAGTCTCTCTTCTTTATCACTAATATTTATTATTTTCTTTCTTCTCCTAGGTTATATTTATTTATTTATTTATTTATTTATTTATTTATTCTCTGAAATTTAGAGTTGCATATTTGATTTGACATCTTTCCTTTTCAATGTAGGCATTAGAAGCTATAATTCTCTCTCCCACCACTGTTTTCAGACTATTTCATAGGTGTAAATATGTTGTTTTTTTTTTCTTTTGACTCAAATAATTTTCTAATGCCTGCTATGATTTCTTCTGTAACTATTGGTTAAGATCATGTTGTAGCCTGGTGAGGTAGTGCATGCCTTTAAGTCCAGTGGTTTGAAAGCTGAGACAGAGAATTGTGAGTTCAAAGCAGCCTCATCAAAAGTGAGGCATAGGCAACACGGTGAGACGCTGTCTCTAAGTAAAATACAAAATAGGATTGGGAATATTGCTCAGTGTTCAAGTGCCCCTGAGTTGTGTATATTTGTGAGCTTTCCTTTTACTCCATTATTGATTTCTAGTTTTGTTCCATTGTGATATGAAAGACATTTGCATGATTTCAATTCTTCAAAAATTATTGATATTCATTTTGTAACCCAACAGTATATTCTGGAGAATATTTTGCATGTACATTAGGATATTTTGTGTTTACTTCTCATTCTGTGAAGAATGTTGTTGGGTAGAGTTTTGTACATGTCTCTTATGTCTGATTAATAGTGTTCTGTTCATCTATTTACTGATCTTCTGCAATGCTATCCTACCCTTTATTGTAAGTATACTATTGAAATCTCCTAATGTTACATAAGTTTCTCCTTTCAGTCAGTCAGTGTTTACTTTATTTTGGGTTTCTTATATTGGGTACATATATGATCATAGTGGTTCTCTATCTTCTTAAGACAGTGAATGTTATCTCTATATAATATCTTTTATCTCCTGTAATTTTTCTTAGTCCACTTTTTTCCACACAAAATAAGGTCACCCAGTTTCACTTTTGGTTACAATTTGGCTGGAATCTGTTTTACTATTTTTTAAATTTCAACTTCTGTATGTGTGTGTGTGTGTGTGTGTGTATCTAAACTGAGTCTCTTGTGGATAGTATATTGATGCACTACTTTTTAATCATCCTTCAAATCTTTGCATTTTAACTTCAGACTTGTAAGCATTTAAAATTAAAGCATTTACTGATAAAGAAGGACTTAGTTTGGCCAATTAGCTATTTGCTTTTTCTCAGATGGCTTTTGTGCTTTGAGTCCTCTGATATATCCTTGTTTTTCAGTTAGTTCTTTTGTACTTTACCATTTTGATTCTCTGCTTTTATTATTTTACTGTAAATAAATGGGATACATGTTGTTTCTCTGTTTGTACATGGCATAAAGGCATACCATTTGTGTAATCATAAATTTACATAGAGTAATGTTGTTTGACTAATTCTGTTATTTTTTCCCTTCCCCCCACCACTCCCACCCCTCTATTCCCTCTATACAGTGCTTCCTTCCTCCATACTTGCCCCCCTCCCTAACCCTAACTCTAACCCTAACACTTCCCTCCCCCCATTATGTGTCATCATCCACTTATTAGTGATATCATTTGTCCTTTGGCTTTTTGAGATTGGCTCATCTCACTTAACATGATATTCTCCAATTTCATCCATTTGCCTGCAAATGCCATAATTTTATCATTCTTTATGGCTGAGTAATATTCAATTGTATATATATATATACATATATATATCACAGTTTCTTTATCCACTCATAACTTGAAGGGCATCTATGTTGGTTCCAGTCTGGCTATTGTGAATTGAGCAGCTATGGACATTGATATGGCTATTTCTCTGTAGTATGCTGATTTTAAGTCCTTTGGGTATAGGCCAAACAGTGGGATAGCTGGGTCAAATGGTGGGTCCATTCCAAGTTTTCTAAGGAATCTCCACAATGCTTTCCAGAGTGGCTGCACTAATGTGCAGCCCCACCAACAATGTATGAGTGTACCATTCTCCCCACATCCTCGCCAAAACCTGTTGTTGCTCGTATTCTTGATAATCACTATTCTAATTGGGGTGAGATGGAATCTTAGGGTGGTTTTGATTTGCATTTCTCTTATTACTAGAGATGTTGAACATTTTTCCATATGTTTGTTGATTGCTTGTAGATCTTCTTCTGTGAAGTGTCTATTCATTTCCTTAGCCCATTTGTCGACTGGATTATTTGAATTCTTGGAGTAAAGTTTTTTAAGTTCTTTATAGATTTTGGAGATTAGTGCTCTATCTGAAGTATGATTGGCAAAGATATTCTCCCACTCTGTAGGCTCTTTCTTCACATTACTAATAGTTTCCTTTGCTGAGAGAAAGCTTTTTAGTTTGAATCTATCCCAGTTTTTGATTCTTGCTTTTATTTCTTGTGCTATGGGAGTCCTGTAAAGGAAGTCTGGTCCTAAGCCAACATGTTGAAGATCTGGACCTCCTTTTTCTTCTATAATCTGCAGGGTCTCTGGTCTGACTCTGAGGTCCTTAATCCATTTTGAGATTAGTTTCATGCATGGTGAGAGATATGGGTTTAGTTTCATTCTATTGCATATGGATTTCCAATTCTCCCAGCACCATTTGTTGAAGAGGCTATCATTTCTCCATTGCATATTTTTGGCCCCTTTGTCTAGTATGAGAAAATTGTATGTATTTGGGTTTGTGTCTGTGTCCTCTATTCTGCACCATTGATCTACCTTTCTATTTTGGTACCAATACCATGCTGTTTTTGTTACTATTGCTTTGTAGTAGAGTTGAAGATCGGGTATTGCAATAATCCCTGTTTCACTCTTTCTGCTAAGGATCGCTTTAGCTATTCTGGGTTTCTTATTCTTCCAGATGAATTTCATAATTGCTTGCTCTATTTCTGTAAGGTACGTCATTGGGATTTTAATTGGAATTGCATTGAATTTGTATAGCACTTAAGGTACTATGGCCATTCTGAAAATATTAATTCTTCCTATCCAAGAACATGGAAGATTTTTCCATCTTCTAAGGTGTTCTTTAATTTCTTTCTTTAGTGTTCTGTAGTTCTCATTGTACAGGTCTTTCACCTCTTTTGTGAGATTGATTCCCAAGTATTTTATTTTTTTCGAGGCTATTGTGAATGGGATCATTTTCCTAATTTCTCTTTCTGAAGATTCATCACTTATGTATAAAAATGCATTGGATTTATGAGCATTGATCTTGTAACCTGCTACTTTACTGAATTCACTTATGAGTTCAAAGAGTTTTCTGGTGGAATTTCCAGGTTCCTCTAAATATATAATCATGTCATCAGCGAAAAGGGATAGTTTGAGTTCTTCTTTTCCAATTTGTATCCCTTTAATTTCTTTGGTTTGTCTAATTGCTCTGGCTAGAATCTCAAGAACGATGTTGAATAGAAGTGGTGAAAGAGGGCATCCCTGCCTCGTTCCAGGTTTTAGGGGGAATGCATTCAGTTTTTCACCATTTAGAATGATATTAGCCATGGGCTTAGCATAAATGGCCTTTACAATGTTAAGGAATATTCCCACTATCCCTATTTTTTCTACTGTTTTGAGCATGAAGGGATGCTGTATTTTATTGAATGCTTTTTCTGTGTCTATTGAAATATTCATGTGATTTTTGACTTTAAGTCTATTGATATGGTGAATTACATTTATTGATTCCCTGATGTTGAACCAACCTTGCATTCCTGGGATGAAACCCACTTGATCATGGTGCACACTCTTTCTAATATGTTTTTGTATGCAATTTGCTAAAATTTTGTTGAGAATTTTTGCGTCCATGTTCATTAAGTATATTCGTCTGAAATTTTCTTTCCTTGATGAGTCTCTGTCTGGTTTAGGTATCAGTGTGATATTGGCTTCATAGAATGAGTTTGGGAGGGTTCCCTCCTCTTCTATTTTATGGAATACTTTGAGAAGTATTGGAATGAGCTCTTCTTTAAAGTTTTTGTAGAACTCGGCTGAGAACCCATCTGGTCCCGGACTTTTCTTTGTTGGTAGGCTTTTGATAACTTCTTCTATTTCAGTACTTGAAATTGGTCTATTTAAATTGTGTATGTCCTCCTCGTTCAGTTTAGGCAATTCATATGTCGCCAGAAACCTGTTGATCTCTTCAAAATTTTCTATTTTGTTGGAGTATAGATTTTCAATATAGCTTCTAATTATGTTTTGTATTTCAATCCTGTCTGTTGTGATATTTCCTTGTTCATTCCGATTTTTAGTGATTTGGGTTTTCTCTCGTCTTCTCTTTGTTAGTGTGGCTAAAGGTTTATCAATTTTGTTTATTTTTTGAAGAACCAAATATTTATTTTGTCAATTTTTTGTATTGATCTTTTATTTCAATTTCATTGATTTCAGCTCGGAGTTTAACTATTTCCTGTCTTCTACTTCTTTTGGTGCTGGTCTGTTCTTCTTTTTCTAGGGCTTTGAGCTGTAGTGTTAGGTCGTTTATTTGTTGAGTTTTACTTTTTTTATTAAATGCACTACATGAAATAAATTTCCCTCTAAGTACTGCTTTCATAGTGTCCCAGAGATTTTGATATGATGTTTCTTTGTTCTCATTTACCTCTAAGAATTTTTTAATTTCCTTCCTAATATCTTCTGTTATCCATTCATCATATAATAGCATATTGTTTAATCTCCAGATGTTGGAATAGTTTCTGTGTTTTACTCTTTCTTTTATTTCTAACTTCATTCCATTATAATCTGATAGAATACATGGAAGTGTCGCTATCTTCTTCTATTTGCTAACATTAGCTTTGTGGCATAATATATGGTCTGTTTTAGAGAAGGAGCCATGTGCTGCTGAGAAGAAAGTGTATTCGCTCTTGGTTGGATGGTATATTCTATAAATGTCCGTTAAGTCTGAATTATTGATTGTGTTAGTGAGATCTATGGTTTCTTTGTTCAACATTTCTCTGGAAGATCTGTCCAGTGGTGAGAGAGGTGTGTTAAAATCACCTAGTATTATTGTGTTATGGTCTATTTGGTTTCTGAAATTGAGAAGGATTTGTATGACATACATGCATGAGCCACTGTTTGGGGCATAGATGTTTATGATTGTTATATCTTGCTGATTTATGCTTCCCTTAAGCAGTATGAAATGACCTTCTTCATCCCTTCTGACTAACTTTGGCTTGAAGTCCACATTATCTGAAATGAGGATGGATACTCCAGCTTTTTTGCTGAGTCCATGTTGCATGGTATGTTTTTCCCCATCCTTTCACCTTTAGTCTCTGGGTATCTTTTTCTATGAGGTGAGTCTCTTGTAGGCAACATATTGTTGGATCTTTCTTTTTAATCCAATCTACCAGTCTATATCTTTTGATTGATGAATTCCAGCCATTAACATTCAGGGTTATTATTGAGATATGATTTGGTTTCCCGGTCATTTGGTTCATTTTTTAAATTTTATTTATTTATTTGTTTGACATAACTTGGTTCCTCCTTTATTTGACAATTCCTTTAGGATAATTCCTCCCTTTGCTGATTTGCTTCTTTGTTTTTCATCTCTTCCTCATGGAATATTTTGCTGAGAATGTTCTGTAATGCTGGCTTTCTTTTTGTAATTTCTTATAGCTTTTGTTTATCATGGAAGGATTTTATTTCATCTTCAAATATGAAGGTTAGGTTTTTTTTGGATATAGGATGCATGTTGGGCAACCATTTTCTTTCAGATCTCAAAATATGTTGTTCCAGGCCCTTCTAGCTTTTAGAATCTGGGCTGAGAAATCTGCTGATATCCGTATTGGTTTCCCCCTGAATGTAATTTGGTTCTTTTCTCTCACAGCCTTTAATATTCTGTCTTTATTTTGTATGTTAGGTATTTTCATTATAATGTGCCTTGGTGTGGGTCTGTTGTAATTTTGAGTATTTGGAGTCCTATAGGCCTCTTGAACTTGATTTTCCATTTCATTCTTCAGATTTGGGAAATTTTCTGATATTATTTCATTGAATAGATTGTTCATTCCTTTGGTTTGTTTCTCTAGGCCTTCCTCAATCCCAATAATTCTTAAATTTGGCCTTTTCATGATATCCCATAGTTCTTGTAGATTCTGTTCATGATTTCTTACCATCTTCTCTGTTTGTTCAACTTTGTTTTCAAGGTTAAATATTTTGTCTTCAATATCTGAGATTCTGTCTTCCAGGTGTTCTAACCTACTGGATTTGCTTTCTATTATAGTTCTTAATTTGGTTTATTGTTTCCTTCATGTCAAGAATTTCTGTTTGTTTTTTTTTTTCAATATCTCTAACTCTTTATTGAAATGATCTTTTGCTTCCTGTATTTGCTCTTTTACTGTCGATTGGTGTGATCATTCAATGCCTGCATTTGCTCTTTCATCTCATCATTCAGAGCGTTCATTTGTTCTTTCATCTCATCGGTTGCTTCCCTGATCATTTTAATTATGTACATTCTGAACTCCTTTTGTGTCATTTCTTCTGCCATGCTGTCATTGGGTTTCATTGTTGTAACATCTAGATTTGTTTGCAGCATTTTCTTTCCTTGTTTTCTCATATTGATCAGGTATCAGTGGACCACTGATATATTGCAGATTTCCTCTATTGACTTACAATGTCCTTGAAGATTTCTATATATATCCCCTCTTAGCCTTCAGTAGGCTGAAGTCTTGGAGGAAGTTGATAATGCAGTGCTCCACAAGGAAGCTGCCTCTCTAGGAGTGGTGGCCTTCAGGTGGGGTACATTCCCTGCTAGTGTGCAGAGGTGCCTCCACTTGTTGATCAATGGTCATCCAAAGTGGATCTAGGCTTCAGGCTGAGGCAAGGCCTGTTTGGGCCTGTGTCTCTGGTTTTACCATCCTTGTTGGGAAACCTCACCTGGCTGGGAAGACTCACCCAGTGGGGAGGTCTTGCTAGTCAGTTCCCTCCTAGAGGTTCCCCTCAATTTACAGCTACCACCTGGGCTGGGCTGCCTTCCTCTGCAATGTTCCTAGGGGTCTGGCCCTACCTCCTGGGCCTGGGAGCCTCACCCTTCACAGATGAATATCCTTAGGCTGACCCTCCTCAGAGAATCTGCCTGCAGTCCTGGAACCTTCACTCCGCCTCTAAGCGTGTCTCTGTGGGGCTCTTCCACCAAGAAGCCTCCTAGATCCTGGGACCCTGCTCTGCACCTAATTGCCTGGCTATGTGGCCCCTCCTCTGAGCAGCCACCTGGGGCCCCATACAATCGCTCTGAGTCCCAGAGACCTGCCGCATGCCTCTTCCTCCAGACAGTCGCCCGGTGTTCCAGTGCAGTCACTAGGAGTCCAAGCAACTCACTGCGTTCCTCCTCCTCCCACCAACCACCTGTAGCCCTGGGCAATCACTCCGAGTCGAGTGACCCACCCCCTTCCTCCTCCTCCTCCAGGTAACCCCCCAGGTGTTCTGGAGCGGTCGCTCTGAGTGGCTCTGAATCCATGTGACCCACTGCACACCTCCTTTGGGCGGCCGCCCGGAGCTGTGGTGTGGCCACTCGAGACCAAGCGACCCACCGCGCTCCTCCTCCAGGCAGCCCCCCAGTGTTCAGGAGTGGTCTCTTTAAGTCCAAACAACTCACCAATCGCCTCCTTTTCTAAGCAGCCACCTGGCGCTCTAATGCAGTGACTGCGAGTCCAAACGACCTGCCACACTCCTCCTCCTCCTCCTCCTACTCCTCAGGGCAGGCTCCGGTGTTCAGAAGCGGTCGCTCTGAGTCCAAACAGCTCGCCACGCAGCTCTCCTCTGGGAACCACCTGTAGCTCTGGTATAGTCACTCTGAATCCAAGCGTCCACGCTTCTCCTCCTACTCCTACTCCTCAGGGCAGGCCCCGGTGTTCAGGAGTGGTCGCTCTGAGTCCAAACAGCTCGCTGTGCAGCTCCTCCTCTGGCAACTGCCTGTAGCTCTGATATAGTTACTCCGAATCCAAGCGGCCACGCTTCTCCTCCTCCTCCTCAGGGCAGGCCCCAGTGTTCTGAGTCCACACAGCTCTCCTCGCTGCTCCTCCCCTGGGCAGCCACCGGAGCTCCAGTGGTTGCTCCGAGTCCCAGCGCTGTGCTGAGCGGCCTCCTCTCCGACGCTCCCAGTTGTCCGAGATCACTGCTCCAGCGGGGGGAGCAGTGTCTCGCCGGGCAGCTCTACGCCCCATCCTGACGCCTCCCCAATGGGAGAGACTCACCCAGCTGCTCTGAGTTGGTCCCAAGTCTCTCAATATCTCCTCTTTTGAATCCTGAGTCCTGGAACAACACGAAATGCAGCCACCCTCTAGTCCACCATCTTGAAACGCCTTGGCTTGTGAATTTTGAACACCACTCTGCTGGGTAAAATTTTGCAAAGTAGATGCCAAAAGCAAAATAGAAAAAAAAGGACCTGGGAAAATGCCAGTCGATTGTGAATGTAATGTCTGGGGATGCAATGGTGAATGATCCACAAAATCTCCTTTCATACTAACCATTAGGGGTCGCTGGCTCAGTTGTGGCTCGCTGGTAGCTCCCAGAAAAAACACTCTGCGGATACGAAATCTCACACAAATTACTTTATTTATGGGGACAGATAAGATCCGCTTGGGGTCAAAAAAGAAAAGAAAGAGAAGAAATGGCATATGGCTTCTCCCAGATATTGGAATTTTGCGGGCTGGGAGGAACCAGTCACGAGGAGAATTCTTGCAGACTGACTGATGGACCAATAACCTGTTAGAACATAATGTGGGAGGTGGGAAGATGATGACAGCATAAGCCGGAAATTCCTGTAACGTAAGAGGCAGGTGGAGCGGAGATTGACAGTGGTGGGGAGGTGGGAAATTCCTGTAACAGGAGAGAGAAGGGTGGCTTTATATCTTGCACTAACAACCTGAGCATATTCTAATACGCATATAGTCCAGCCTCTCCTCTTGTCCTATCCTCCATGGATCACTGATATCATGTTCTGTTCAGGGATCAACTACAACCGGTTTTCTCCTTAAGTAAAATCTAGGTAATTCTTTCCGTCAGTACACACACCTAGACTGTAGGTCTTGAGATGCAAAAAAAGGTTATTTGCAAGATTGTTGTTAACAGGAAATTAAGAATTCCTTAGTCATTGATTGGCTATGTCTAGGTTTACTTCTTGCATAGACCTTCACAGACACAGAACCTGCATGGATCAAGTCATGTAACTTAAAGGAGCTCTTCCTGTGCTGACAATATAGACCATCCCGTAGGGTGTTGGCTTTGCAAATGGGAAGGCTGAGGTTCAAATCCCCGGCACCATGGGGTTGGAAAGAAAAAAGTGAAAACCTTTCTGAGAGTGAAAACGTTCCATCCTCTCAATCATTTTCCTCTTGTCCTCTATTACTCAATGGAATCAACCCTTTACAAGAACTAGTAGTTTCACCTGCAAGCAATATGCATTCACTCCTTCCAGCCTGGAGGTGCAATAAACGGGAGCAGTGCATCCCCAGTCACCTGCATTGATTCACAGTACATTTTCCTTCACATCTTTCAACTCTCATTAGTTCAGATGTTACATTTCGATCAAGAGTAGGCTATGACCATTTAATTCCAGCAAATTTTTCTCATAGAAAATGTATATCAGGTTGAAGTGGTACAAAATCCAAATTGACACCTCACTGGCCCTTTGAAATTTCAAGGGTTTTGGGACACACTCCCAGACTGCCAAGGAAGGGGACTTCCACACCACAGCATTTGCAATGTGAACCACAAGTCAACTGAAAATCCAACAAGTGAAGAGCAAAGACAGTCACCCCTGGTCCTGATTTCCTAGTAAGTTTTATTTTGTATTGGCTTGCATATGATTTGATGAAAAATGGTAGGATTTGGGGCTGAATCCCTTTTAGTTTGTGCTGATAGCATTCAGGAGAAAGGGGAATTTAACACCTACTCTCCCACTATCTTTGGGGATTCAGTGTCAAAAGGAACGGAGCACTTGTAGAGAATCTTGCTAAATTTGATGAATGTCCTCAATAGATGCATTGTAAAAGAGAAAAAAGCATATGCTCTTCTCGTGTTTATCATGGATCTGGAAATTAATATATTGTGATTTCTAGGGTAACAGGGAAAAAAAAAATCATTGGAAGGGTTCATCCCGAAAGAAGGAACCCAGACACATTAGGCCATTTAAAAATTAGTGGTGGGAAGCAGCAAGTCAAGAAATAAAAAACATTTGACAATTTGCAAATGCCTGTGTACAAGTTTCCTGCTCATTAAATCTGATCCCACATTTGGAAATTATTGAACCGTGCCTGTTTTGATGTTCACTTTTGGGTCTTCACTTTTTCATTTGCACAGCTGTTTCTGTTTACATTTGTGATGCTGTGGTGCAGCCTTTATTTCCAGAGTGGAGTTGAGTGCTGCATATTCCAAATTCAAATTGTTTAAATTGTAGTACATGGGTGTAAGTGCTGTGTTTTAAAGAAAGCCTTTTCTCATGGTTCCTGTGGCAGAAAAAGTATGAATCAGCATAAGTATAATCAGCTGTCCCTTGAGAGCAACAAGAAAGAGCTACGACTTTTCAAGGTCTTTGAGGTTCTTGCAAGAGAAATTAGGGTCTGTAATGATGGATGCTTACAGAACGTACTGGCATGTACTACCTCCTGTATTTGTAGAGAATGTTGAACCTGAAGACTTGTCATGGAATGTAAGCATGTAAGATGATGGCTGAATAGTTTTAGAGTGTCTTTGCATTGAAGTAGGATTACAGCACCAACAGTCTTTTGCTTTTGGAGCCAACAAAATGTCCTTGCTCTTCCTCTTTGAATATTCATCTTGGAAGGTTTTCATCAGAGCCCATTCAGCAGGGTTCAAGTTCCCATATGGATTTATGAAATATGATGCTGTGTTACCCATGCCTTTAGCAGGTTCTTCTATCATCCACTGGCTTGTAGTTGGCTTCCTCTGTGGGCTTCTAAGAGGACTTGTGAAAATTTTCCACAGGTCCTTGGGCCAGGCTGGCACTAGTCTGGTCAAAAGAAAGAACACATGTGTGAAACCAGAGTGGCCAGATATTTCTGCATCTCTAGGTGACTTGAGGTGGCCCTAGAATTTCCCAGCATATAAATTTCTGAGTGCAGCTTAGTTGGTAGCCACAGCTAAGGAGGTGTGATCTTGCAGGTGTAGTGAGCACAGAGTATCTCTCCTGGCATGTCAGCACCATGCTATATTCCGTACAATATCCTGAGGAAATGACTCTCCCTTCACCTAGAAGACCCACTTCCCAGGTTCCAGCTGTCACCTGACTATAGTTCTCGGGAAAAAGGATCCACCAGCATGATTGGTTGTGATGTGTTCCAAATCATAGATCACTTAACCCACCATGTTCACAGCATGCTCCACTGCCATGAGCTCTCACCAGCCATCATTCAGTGTGGTTGCTAGGGTCCTAAGCTAGTTTCCTGAGTAGGCATTTCTGGGTGTGCCCAGCCCTGATAGAGTGGGATAGAAAGGAAATAGTGCTGGAGTCAGGCCTCAGCTTGGTGATATACGTGTCCCTAAGCACATCCACCCAACCAGGCCTACTGGAACTTTTGCTGGATAACTGCCTGCTGTCATGTTGCCATGTGCAGGAAAACTAGTGCAGTGACACCTAGTGGTCCTGAAGTTTACTGTGAGATGGCAGGCTTCAGAGGAATTTCTTGTCCTCCTGGTCCTGGAGGGATCCACGGACCATGGGACTGTGCTCTTTTGGCTGAAGAGGTTAGAATCAATTTTGGAAAACCTCAGTTCCCTGGCACTCGCTCCTGTCCTCTTTCCTCTTACCATCACAACTGAGCTTGTGCTTGTTTTCCCTCTTGGTCTGAAGCAGTCAGGAGTGGAAGCTTCTCTGGTTGCCATGGGAATCCTGAACCATTGTGCTGTCAAGCCTTTCCTCTGTGACCTAAGGCGGAATTTGTGGCGCATGCACCAGATCACACTAGCCACTCCTCAAACTCTGTGTTGCTCGAGGCTTGGAGAAACCCTCTGTTATGTGAATCGAACTGTTCACTAATCAGAGCCTGGATCCCCTAGCCATTCACACCCAACATTCCCAATGCCTGCCTATTCCCCTGGATAGAGGAGCTCTTTCATTTTTGCTCTGATGTCACAGGAGCACTGGTAATCAAGTGAGGCATTGTCCTGATTGTAACTGAGTGGAAGTGAATCATTGAGAGATCAGAGATATGAATTTTGCCACAATTCTAACTAAAAAATCTTGAGAGTGAAAGCTACAATTGTACCATGAGGAAGATTGAAATTGGATGGGAAATGTTTCCTTTGTGCCAGGAAATATGAGTCCTGAGTACCCACACCCCGAGAGCCATCATCACTTGCCTCTGCCTGTTAATATTTCCTGACATCATCTGGCCAAGTTGATGAGGCATTCCCTCTTCGAAGGCAACTCGACTTTCCCAGGAGAAACATCTTCCTGGACCTCACACCTTCTTGATATGATAGGAAACATCCAGAACCAGCACTGGCTTGTGCATTTTGAACACCACTCTCCTGGGTAGAATTTTGCAAAGTAAAATGCCAAAAGGAAAAGTAGAAAAAAAAAAAAGGATCAAGGATGGTGTCAGTCGATTGTGAATGTAATGTCTGGGGATGCAATGGTGAATGATCCGCAAAATCTCCTTTCATATTAACAACCTGAGAATATTCTAATATGCACATAGAGTGGCCTCTCCTCTGCCCTGTCCTCCATGGATCACTGATATTATTTTCTGCTCAGGGTTCAGCTACAACCGGTTTCCTCTTTATGTAAAGTTGGGATAATTCTTTCCCTCTGGACACACACCTAGACTGTGGTCTTGAAATGCAAAAAAGGGTACTTGCAAGATTGTTGTGAAAAGAGAATTAAGAATTCCTTAGTCATTAATTGGCTTTGTCTAGGTTTCCTTCTTGCATAGACCTTCATAGACACAGAACCTGAGTGGATCAAGTCAGCTAACTTAAAGGAGTTCTTCCTGTGCTGAGGATATGGCCCATCCAATAGGGTGTTGGCTTTGCAAACTGGTAAGGCCGGGGTTCAAATTCCCGGTACCATGTGATTGGAAAGTAAACAAGAAAAAAACACTTCTGAGAGTACACTCCTTCTATCCTCTCAATCATTTTCTTCTTTCAGTTCTTCTAACTAAAATTTGGAAAGAAAGAAGCCCTAGTAGAAGGAACAAAGAACTCTTTCAGAAGGCAATATTCGTTCAATGACTAAGGTTACTGGAGCAGACAGAAGGATTGACAATTCAGTTTTGAAAAATGGAAAGAGATTATGTTACCACTTTCTTCAGGGGATAGTCATTAATCCAGTGCAGGTTCACTGAATCCCCTGTGCCCACTTTTGAATGAACACAAAAAACTGATGACCTTCTCTTCTATTAAGAAACATCAAAAATTAGCAAACCATCTCAAAAGGCTTAGAACAATATTGCTTTTGCACAGAGAACTAATTGGCTGCTCATTACCTTCCCACAAAGGTGAGAGTAACTGATGATAGGCCACTGGCTTGGAAAGGTTTGACTATCAATATTCATATGCTCAATCACCCCAGTGGGAAAGCTCCCAGGATAGACCATTCCTGAAATTTACCAGGGAAAAACAAATGAGGAAGATCACCACAAGGAAGACCTGCAACTCTGAAGGGTGCTGAACTTGATAAACCCTGAGGCACCAGTAAATTTGAAAAAAGAAAATGGTCCCTGTTATTAAGATGGTAAAAGTCAAAGTCATGGAAATTTTTCCCCTCTTATCTCCTGCTCCTGCAGGTATTCATCTTATGACATTATGTGATTACATTTCCTATCCCACTAGGTTGCTTCAGGAAGGAGAAAGAGCCCTATATGAGCCTTGGCATGCTTGATAGGACTATAAAATAAGCAGAAGTTCAGTCCGTTTCCAAGTCACTGTAAAAAGTCTTTAAGCTAACAAGACCAGCTAGTGATAATTTCTATTCATCAGCCACTCTTGGAAAATGCTTAAAAGTTGATTTGCTGGGATCTTTGCTTAACTCCCCAAAACAGAAGAAATAAGAAATCACAGAGAAGAGGTGATGGATCCTGAGTTCCAGAGGGGTTTGATTCAGGTGGAAACCGATTCACTGTCTTAACAAAGAAGTCCCACGAACAAGTACATCAATAAAGCCTGCCTTAGTGTTAGTCCCTTGCCTCCAATACATCTTTCAACAAATATCCTCAATGTGGATCTGTACCCAATTGTCCTATTGCTGACTTTCACACTGTGAAGCACACCATCACCAGATCCAAACACTATGGCACCAAGCTCTTAGGGCTGTACTATTACCTTTCTAAGGAGAGCATCCAAGACAAATATTTAGTGTGCCAAACTGTCAATAGAAAGTCACAAGAACATGCATTCTTTAAAATTATGATTTTTCTGACAACAAGACCCACCTAAAAAATAGTACTTTTTAAAATCATATGTTTATGACCCCAGTTTGTCTACTTAAATCCTAATTAGGCAAATGCAATAATTAAAGTACAGTGTGAAACCCAGAAAAATCAATGGCAATGTGAGATTGAGACACCCTGAAAACACAGCCCACAGACTTTGCCCTCTGATCTTGTGTCAGTAAGGGGCAGCAAGGCAGTATAAGCTACATCTGTCCCTCCTCATATCTTCACATCTTCTGCTGTGTTCTCAGGGTATGGTGATCCCGTCAAAGAGACCATGGGACCTATGTGCCACTTGGCTGGTCTCAGATGCAAAACTGCACCTAAGAGCTGAAGGACCAAATCCTTGGTGGCTTGGAACCCTGTGTATGATGAGGGATAGTTCATTTATTTTGCAATATTGGTGACATAATCCTCCCAAAGAAATGGGACAAAGACCATGTTTTTATGTGGCTTGACCAGCTGCCTTCTGAAATATTTCAGTTTCTGGACATGGCTTGGTTCTTATGGAGCATGCTTAGAACTTGCATTCTGGTTCCAGGCATTGCTCTGTGCTTACCTTTCTGCTTGCTACCAGTGAAGCTCACTAAGAGAACTCCTAGACATGAGGATTCTATAATAGTATGAATTCTATAATAGAAGTACAGATCACAGGAAAATGATTATATCACTTTTGGTTGGTGTAGTATGGGTATTACATTACTATTAATAACTAAGGGCAGATATTGTATTATCTTGGGGTGTTTTATTTTGGATAATAGTTTTGTATAATAGAATACAGGACAGCTATTATATTTGTTATGGATGCTATAGCACACATCTATCAATATACAAGGTTTATAGAAGCCATTATATTTATATTAAATGATGTACTATGGATAATGTAATAGTATCAAAACTTTAGGGCAGTTATTATACTAGTCATACTTTCTATAGTATGAATATTACATCAATATTGAAAGGCAGTTATCATATCAGATTGACATGTCATAGTCTGGATATCAGAGTATTACAAAAATACACAGATAAACCTTTAGTTCATTTATAGAAGCTCAAATATGCATATCATGTTAAGATTAAAATGAACATGTTATTTAATGCATTAAGTTTAATATCTAATAAATCTTATCACTTAATGCCAAAAATGCAGATATTTTATTAGCATAAGGTTGTATAATATAAATATGCTAATGTTAAATGCTAAAGAGCACCTGTTTACTAGGTTTAGCTGTTATACCAAGGATATTAATGAATATTAAAATCCACAAGAAAGTTATATTGGTATCAGTATTTATGGGAAGGATGCTATATAGTAATATTAGAGGCCACAGTTAATATATTTCATTGGTTTTATAGGCCATAATATGGATGTTATATTAGTATTTCAAGGGAGAGGGAATCTAGTATATTTGTTGTAGATGCTAGGCTAGGGAAAACACATTTTATTTAGTGGCCACAGCACAGCTTCTCTATTCATATCTGATATTCTAGTTTGGATATCATATTAGGATTTGAGTCCTCTGAATGACTCTGATATCCATTTCTGATGTTGTAATATCAGGCAACTTATATTAATAGTAAAGACCACAAAACAGCTCTTTTGTCACTTTTACATGATATTGTAAGGATGTACTGGTAAAAAATAAATAAATAAATAAATAAATATGTCATGGGACAGCTATTCTATAACATTTGGAGACTGTAATAGGAATATTTATATTAATATTGAAGCCTACAGTGTTTTAGATGGCCACTATGGATATTATAATCATCTTTAAGATCCCAGGGAACATATTTTATTAGTTTAATGTGGAATAGTAAGAATATTTCTTTAGCATTAAAGACTACATGGCAACGATTAGCTTTAGAGGGTACAACAAATTTATCATATTTGTATTAAGGGCCCCAAGTCAGGGAGCTATTCTATTAGGTTTAGATTTTATAGAATGGAATGCATTTTAGTTTGTACAGGCAGAGTCCAGTGATTACAGCAGTTTTGATGCTATAGTATGAATACAATGTCAGTATTGAAAGTCCAAAGGACAGATTAAAAAAACAAAAAGAATTCTTTTTTTAATCTATTTTTATTTGTTTATTTTTTATGTGTTGCTGAAGATTGAACCCAGAAGCCTCAAATGTGCTAGGCAAGGGCTTTAACAGTAACCCACAACTTCAGCCCAAAAGGACAGTTTTTATATTAGTTTCAGAGACCATTTTCCATATTACACAAATTTGAAAGGACTCAGGCAAATTATTAATTTTGGATGCAAAATGATTGATAATATGTTAGTATTAAAACCACAGGGCAACAGGGCAACTACTATATTAGTTATAAATGCTAATGTATGAATATTGTGTTACTACTGAAGGACACAGTGCATACTAAAGATATATATGAGTGTCAGCAGCCACAATAAGGGAATAATTAGTGTTTTCAGTCACAATGAGTGTATTATGTGAGGGTCAGGTTCCACAGTAAGGATATTATCTGAGAGTTAGAGGCCAAGTGAGGATATTTTCTTAGTGACAGAGGCCAAGTATGAACATTTTGTGAGTGTCAGAAGCCAGAGTGAGGAGCATTATGTGAGATTTTTGGGTCAGAGTTACAATATTATGTGAGTGTAAGTGGTCAAATGACATAGGTTTTGAATTTTGTTTTTCTGAATATTCATGTGTGGAAAACATGATACTCATGATGATCTCAATCACACAAAATGGGATGTTGGGTATGCATACTCATGACCAGGAAGGCATGCTCAACTAAGCAGTTTGCAAATGAATAACTTTGTTCTTTTCTTGAATTTTTTTATTTTTTCTGTAATTTACATATTAACTTTTTAAAAAATAAATGCTATTTTTAAAAAAGATGTCAAGTGAGGATTATGTGTGAATGTCTATTTGCATACATTGCAGAAGGCATTTCAAACATATTGCACAAGGCAGTGGATTCTGAGGTATTTATCCCTTGTACAGCAATGTGCAGCATCTTATGTCCAGACAGTTATAGGTACTGATTTTAGACAATGGAAATCAGAATTCTTACTCTAAATTATCACCTCGAGGATTAGAGAGGAATAGGTGTGTATTTCTGATCTTGTTTGAGAGAACGTTAGCTGTTTTGTCCTTTTGAAAACTGTCCCTTCTTTTGATATTGGGCATTGAACCCAGGGAACTTTACCACTGAGAACTACATCCCTTGTTTATTATTATTATTTTTGTTATTATTATTACTATTATTATTATTATTAGTTGTTGTAGTAGTAGTAGTGGTAGTATTGAGACAGTGACTCACTAAATTGCTTAGGGCACTGCTAAATTTCAGAGGTTGGAGTCAATCTTGTGATCCTTCTGCCTCAACCTCCCAGGTCACTGAGATTACAGGCATGTGCTCTACACTGCCAGGCTGAGTACTATCTTTTTAGACTTTGAGAAACCTTCATTGATGGATGAACCAAGAGACTCCAAATACCCTGGTTATTAAATGTTAATGTAACAAACTGTGGTTGGAACCTGGCTCTGAAATAAAATGCAAATACTAGTTCTTGGGTCACCTGAGCTTGTGGATTTGAGCCTGTGGATTTGAGCCTGAAAGCACAGTAAATTCAATTGTGTCCATCTGTTTCATAGCATTAAGTACTTCTCAATATACAGTTGAGAGTCTCATCCATAAATAGATGAAATATAGTTAGTAAGGTCCATGCTTAATTACTGATTCATTTATTCATTCAAACACATTTACTAAGCACTAGGTGTGAGCATAGTTGCTATGACTTGTTCAACATTCCTGTGTTCTGGATACTTCTACAGGGTTTAGATGGATCATTCAATTTAATCTTCCCAGAAAACCTATAATGTAAGTATGGTTTATTCTCCCCATTATTCAGATGTCAAAATTGAAGCTCAGAGAGGTTAGGTAGCTTTCCTGTGGTTTCCTAGCTGGTAAGTTTGGTTCTGAGACTGGAATCCTGGCACAGCTAATGCTGAGCTGTTAATTATCAACAGTTAGGCCAGTTGGTCATGGCATATTTGCAAAACTGCCTTGCCTGAAACAAATGAGGAGTTTATTCAAAACATGTATTTACCCTAGTAACCTCATAGGTCATTGAATATGTAGGAAATGATAGAGTCAAATGAATTGGTATAAACTTATTTATCTTTTAGCATTTCATGGTTCAAAGAGATTGAGATGTTTGTTTCTGTTCCACTGAGCAGAGCAGACCTTTCATTTCAGGTTTAAAACCAAATGCTCTTGATAATTAATAAAAATACTGAGACCAATTCTAGGGGAAAATAACATGTTGGTGGCCAGAATGATGCAGTCTGAAATGCTGATGCCTTTGCTGTGGTTCTTACACAAAGCACTTATTGACCCACAATCCACAGAGATACTCTAAGCCACCAGAGCTGCAAACCCACCCTGGGCTGGGGAGTTTGCATCTGCTGAGAATAAAAGCCCTGCAGATTTAACAGCCAGGGAAGACTGTTTCTTGTCTTCTTTCTGGCCTGTGGGTCAGGACTCCTGATGCCTGCATGAAAACAAATGCCAGCATGGCACTCTTCTGAGAGACTCAGGAGTGTTGGCTGTATGTCCAACCTGACAAGAATCACCACATATAGCCTTCACCATTGTCAGGATGCTGAATTCTCACCAATACCACGTCCAGAGTGAAATCTGGAAAGCTAGTTCAGGGCTTTTTAAGAAGCTGAGACAGAGAATTTTAACAGCAGATTCTTAGATATTACAAGGCTGGTAAATAATGGAAGGTGTGAAAAAATAATTTTAAAATGTGTACGTGGGCTTTGTGTGTTTATAACCTAAGTACAGTGTCCACTGCAGAAAAACATTTCCAAAAGAAATAAATAAAGAAAGAAAGAAAGCCCCTTCCTGGGATCCCACTTTTTCAGTACACTAAACTTTCTGTAATTTAGGAGGGGGAGGAAGTTGAAGATATTTTGGACATAAGTTGCTACAAATAAATTTTCCATCAGAATATCAATACCTCTTTTCTTTATAAGTTGATAAGTATTAGCATTGAAGAGAACCAAACTGTTTAAATTTTGCAGAAATATGTTGTGCAGGTTTCCTAAGATGATGGGTTTGCTTCTTGTTCCACAGGAGGGAAAATAACCACTTTAGTACTCTGTTGATCACACTAGAGTCAGGTGAACCCCTATCAAGAACTATCTATTTCTTTATTTTCCAGGCACCAAATGGATTGCTTCTGATCCCTAGTCCACTGCTCTCCAGCTTACATTTTGGGAGCAGCCTTAGTCATGTAGCTTCACTGAGTCCTGTATACTGAAAGGGACAAATATTCTGTTCCAGGTAAGTGTTTGGAAATGAACTTGTAAACATAGAACTTCTAAGAGATGTCCTTTCTCTCCATTCTACAGAGACTTAAGATGGTTGCTTCTGCTCAGATTTGGTGAATATATGGAGTTTACAAAGGGTGTTCATAGGGACAAGGCTGTACATTCTTTTAGAGGAGATATTTTTTTGAGGCAGCAATAGTGTACTAATGTGAACTGTCCATAAGTGAAACAAGTAGTTCTTGAAGCATTTTGTATATTTTAATTTGATTATGAAAATAAAAAAAAAATTTAGGGAAGTATAAACTTAAGAAAAAAACATGATAATCAAGTTACTCAATGTTCTGATTTACTTGAAATAAATTCAAAAGTTAAGGTTTTCAAGATGGTGGCCTAGAGGGTAGCTGCATTTCATGTTGCTCCAGGACTCAGGATTCAAAAGAGGAGATATTGAGAGACTTGGGACCAACTCAAAGCAGCCGTGTGAATCTCTCCCATTGGGGAGGCGTCCTGGATGGGTTGGTAGTCCCGGAATGCAGGGAACTTTGTGAAGTAGAGCTGCCGGCGAGACGCCCCTCCCCCCACTGGAGCAGTGAACTCGGACAACTGGGAGCATCGTAGAGGAGGCCGCTCAGCACAGCGCTGGGACTCGGAGCAACCATTGGGGCTCTGGTGGCTGCCCAGGAGAGGAGCAGTGAGGAGAGCTGTGTGGACTCAGAACACCGGGGCCTGCCCTGAGGAGGAGGAGGAGGAGCGTGGTCGCTTGGATTCGGAGTGACTATACCAGAGCTGCAGGCGGTTGCCAGAGGAGAAGCTGCACGGCCAGCTGTTTGGACTCAGAGCGACTGCTTCTGAACACCAGGGCCTGCCCTGAGGACGAGGAGGAGGAGGAGAGCAGCCACTTGGATTAGGAGTGGCTATACCAGAGCTACAGACAGTTGCCAGAGGAGGAGCCGCGTGGCGAGCTGTTTGGACTCAGACCACTTCTGAACACCGGGACCTGCCCGGAGGAGTAGGAGGAAGAGGAGGCGGAGTGCAGCAGGTTGTTTGGACTCCCAGTGACTGCATTAGAGCTCCAGGTGGCTGCTCAGAGGAGAAGGTGATTGGAGAGTTGTTTGGACTTAAAGCGACCGCTCCTGAACACAGGGGGGCTAACTGGAGGAGGAGGAGGAACGGGGAGGGTCACTTCGACACAGAGTGATTGATTGCCCAGGGCTACAGGTGGTTGGTGGGAGGAGGAGGCATGCAGTGAGTTGCTTGGATTCCTAGTGAATGCACCAGAATACTGGGTGGCTGTCTGGAGGAAGAGGGGTGTGGTGGGTCTCTGGGACTCAGAGCAATTGTACGGAGCCCCAGTGGGCTGCTCAGAGGAGGGGCCGCATAGCCAGGCGATTAGGTGCAGAGCAGGGTCCCAGGATCTAGGAGGCTTCTTGGTGGAAGAGCCCCACAGAAACACACTTAGGGGTGGAGCAAAGGTTCCAGGGCTGCGGGCAGATTCTCTGAGGAGGGGCAGCATAAGGAGATTCATCTGCGAAGGGTGAGGCTCCCAGGCCCAGGAGGTGGGGCCGGGCCCCTGGGAACTTTGCAGAGGAAGGCAGCCCAGCCCAGGCAGTAGCTGTAAATTGAGGGGAACCTCTAGGAGGGAACTGACCAGCGAGGCCTCCCCACCAGGTAATTCTTCCCTGCCGGGTGTGGTTTCCCCACAAGGACGGTAAAACCAGAGACACAGGCCCAAACAGGCCTTGCCTCAGCCTGCAGCCTAGTTCCACTTTGGATGACCATTGGTCAACAAGTGGAGGCACCTCTGCCCACTAGCAGGAAATATACTCCACCTGAAAGCCACCACTCCTAGAGAGGCAGCTTCCTTGTGGAGCTCCACATTATCAACTTCCTCCAAGTCTTCAGCCTACTGAAGGCAAAGAGGGGATGTATATAGAAAACTTCAAGGACATTGTAAGTCAATAGAGGAAATCTGCAATATCTCAGCGGCCCACTGACACCAGAACAATATGAGAAAACAAGGAAAGAAAATGCTGCAAAAGAATCTAGATGTTACATCAATAAATCCTAAAGACAGCATGGCAGAAGAAATGACACAAAAGGAGTTCAGAATGTACGTAATTAATATGATCAGATAAACAAACGATGAGAAGAAAGAGCAAATGCAGGCATTGAATGATCGCAACAATCGACAGTTAAAGAGCAAATACAGGAAGCTAAAGATCATTTCAATAAAGAGTTAGAGATATTGAAAAAAAAAACAAACAAAAATTCTTGACATGAAGGAAACAATAAACCAAATTAAGAACTATAATAGAAAGCAAATCCAGTAGGTTAGAACACCTGGAAGACAGAATCTCAGATATTGAAGACAAAATATTTAACCTTGAAAACAAAGTTGAACAAACAGAGAAGATGGTAAGAAATCATGAACAGAATCTACAAGAACTATGGGATATCATGAAAAGGCCAAATTTAAGAATTATTGGGATTGAGGAAGGCCTAGAGAAACAAACCAAAGGAATGAACAATCTATTCAATGAAATAATATCAGAAAATTTCCCAAATCTGAAGAATGAAATGGAAAATCAAGTTCAAGAGGCCTATAGGACTCCAAATACTCAAAATTACAACAGACCCACACCAAGGCACATTATAATGAAAATACCTAACATACAAAATAAAGACAGAATTTTAAAGGCTGTGAGAGAAATGAACCAAATTACATTCAGGGGGAAACCAATACGGTATCAGCAGATTTTTCAATCCAGACCCTAAAAGCTAGAAGGGCCTGGAACAACATTTTTCAAGCCCTGAAAGAAAATGGATGCCAACCAAGAATCTTATACCCAGCAAAACTTACCTTCAAATTTCACAATGAAATAAAATCCTTCCATGATAAACAAAAGCTAAAAGAATTTACAAAAAGAAAGCCAGCATTACAGAACATTCTCAGCAAAATATTCCATGAGGAAGAGATGAAAAACAAAGAAGCAAATCAGCAAAGGGAGGAATTATCCTAAAGGAATTGTCAAATAAAGGAGGAACCAAGTTGTGTCAAACAAATAAATAAATAAAATTTAAAAAAATGAACCAAATACCAGGAAACCAAATCATATCTCAATAATAACCCTGAATGTTAATGGCCTGAATTCATCAATCAAAAGACATAGATTGCATATTGGATTAAAAAGAAAGATCCAACAATATGTTGCCTACAAGAGACTCACCTCATAGAAAAAGATACCCATAGACTAAAGGTGAAAGGATGGGGAAAAACATACCATGCACATGGACTCAGCAAAAAAGCTGGAGTATCCATCCTCATTTCAGATAATGTGGACTTCAAGCCACAGTTAGTCAGAAGAGATAAAGAAGGACATTTCATACTGCTTAAGGGAAGCATAAATCAGCAAGATATAACAATCATAAACATCTATGCCCCAAACAGTGGCTCATCCATGTATGTCAAACAAATCTTTCTCAATTTCAGAAACCAAATAGACCATAACACAATAATACTAGGTGATTTTAACACACCTCTCTCACCACTGGACAGATCTTCCAGACAAAAATTGAACAAAGAAACCATAGGTCTCAATAACACAATCAATAATTTAGACTTAACGGACATTTATAGAATATACTATCCAACCAAGAGCGAATACACTTTCTTCTCAGCAGCTCATGGATCCTTCTCTAAAATAGACCATATATTATGCCACAAAGCTAATGTTAGAAGTCATCAAAAGCCTACCAACAAAGAAAAGTCCGGGACCAGATGGGTTCTCAGCCGAGTTCTAAAAAACCTTTAAAGAAGAGCTCATTCCAATACTTCTCAAAGTATTCCATAAAATAGAAGAGGAGGGAACCCTCCCAAACTCATAGTATGAAGCCAATATCACACTGACACCTAAACCAGACAGAGAATCATCAAGGAAAGAAAATTTCAGACCAATATCCTTAATGAACATCGACACAAAAATTCTCAACACAATTTTAGCAAATCGCATACAAAAACATATTAGAAAGACTGTGCACCATGATCAAGTGGGTTTCATCCCAGGGATGCAAGGTTGGTTCAACATCAGGAAATCAATAAACGTAATTCACCATATCAATAGACTTAAAGTCAAAAATCAAATAATTATTTCAATAGATGCAGAAAAAGCATTCGATAAATACAGCATCCCTTCATGCTGAAAACACTAGAAAATATAGGGATAGTGGGAATATTCTTTAACATTGTAAAGGCCATTTATGCTAAGCCCATGGCTAATATCATTCTAAATGGTGAAAAACTGAAAGCATTCCCCCTAAAAACTGGAACAAGGCAGGGATGCCCTCTTTCACCACTTCTATTCAACATCATTCTTGAGACTATAGCCAGAGCAATTAGACACACCAAAGAAATTAAAGGGATACGAATAAGAAAAGAAGAACTCAAACTATCCCTTTTCGCTGATGACATGATTATATATTTAGAGGAACCTGGAAATTCCACCAGAAAACTCTTAGAACTCATAAGTGAATTCAGTAAAGTAGCAGGTTACAAGATCATTGCTCATAAGTCCAACGCATTTTTATACATAAGTGATGAATCTTCAGAAATAGAAATTAGGAAACTACCCCATTCACAATAGCCTCGAAAAAAATAAAATACTTGGGAATCAATCTCACAAAAGAGGTGAAAGACCTGTACAATGAGAACTACAGAACACTAAAGAAAGAAATTAAAGAACACCTTAGAAGATGGAAAGATCTTCCATGTTCTTGGATAGGAAGAATTAATATTGTCAAAATGGCCATACTACCTAAAGTGCTATAAAAATTCAATGCAATTCCAATTAAAATCCCAATGACGTACCTTACAGAAATAGAGCAAGCAATTATGAAATTCATCTGGAAGAGTAAGAAACCCAGAATAGCTAAAGCAATCCTTAGCAGGAAGAGTGAAACAGGGGGTATTGCAATACCAGATCTTCAACTCTACTACGAAGCAATAGTAACAAAAACGGCATGGTATTGGTACCAAAATAGAAAGGTAGATCAATGGTACAGAATAGAGGACACGGACACAAACCCAAATAAATACAATTTTCTCATACTAGACAAAGGGGCCAAAAATATGCAATGGAGAAAAGATAGCCTCTTCAACAAATGGTGCTGGGAGATTTGGAAATCCATATGCAACAGAATGAAAATAAACCCATATCTCTCACCATGCATGAAACTAATCTCAAAATGGATTAAGGACCTCAGAATCAGACCAGAGACCCTGCAGATTATAGAAGAAAAAGTAGGTCCAGATCTTCAACATGTCGGCTTAGGACCAGACTTCCTTAAAAGGACTCCCATAGCACAAGAAATAAAAGCAAGAATCAATAACTGGGATAGATTCAAACTAAAAAGCTTTCTCTCAGCAAAGGAAACTATCAGCAATGCAAAGAAAGAGCCTACAGAGTGGGAGAATATCTTTGCCAATCATGCTTCAGATAGAGCACTAATCTCCAGAATCTATAAAGAACTCAAAAAACTCTACTCCAAGAATACAAATGATCCAGTTGACAAATGGGCTAAGGAAATGAATAGACACTTCACAGAAGAAGATCTACAAGCAATCAACAAACATATGGAAAAATGTTCAACATCTCTAGTAATAAGAGTAATGCAAATCAAAACCACCCTAAGATTTCATCTCACCCCAATTAGAATGGTGATTATCAAGAATACGAGCAACAACAGGTTTTGGCGAGGATGTGGGGAGAAAGGTACACTCATACATTGCTGGTGGGACTGCAAATTAGTGCAGCCACTCTGGAAAGCAGTGTGGAGATTCCTTAGAAAACTTGGAATGGACCCTCCATTTGACCCAGCTATCCCACTCCTTGGCCTATACCCAAAGGACTTAAAATCAGCATACTACAGAGATACAGCCACATCAATGTTCATAGCTGCTCAATTCACAATAGCCAGACTGTGGAACCAACCTAGATGCCCTTCAATTGATGAGTGGATAAAGAAACTGTGGTATATATATACAATGGAATATTACTCAGTCATAAAGAATGATAAAATTATGGCATTTGTAGGCAAATGGATGAAATTGGAGAATATCATGCTAAGTGAGATGAGCCAATCTCAAAAAGCCAAAGGATGAATGATATCGCTAATAAGTGGATGATGACACATAATGGGGAGGAGGGAAGGGTTAGTGTTAGGGTTAGGGAGGGGGCAAGTATGGAGGAAGGAAGCACTGTATAGAAGAAATAGAGGGGTGGGAGGGGTGGGGGGAAGGGAAAAAATAACAGAATGAATCAAACAACATTGCTCTATGTAAATTTATGATTACACAAATGGTATGCCTTTACGCCATGTACAAACAGAGAAACAACATGTATCCCATTTGTTTACAATAAAATAAAAAATTTTAAAAAATGAACATGCTAAAAGAAAAAAGATGATTAAGACAACATAAATCTTATGTAAATAGTTGTTATTCGGTTTTGTTCAGGGAATAATTTGAGGAATAAAAGCCTATACATGTTCTAAACAAAAAAAAAAAAAAAAGTTAAACTAGCAACAGATTTCCCCTACTGGGATACAATTTCTCCTGCATACTTCTAAGTTATAATCAAGTTCTTCTTGTTCTGTGATAAAAGAAAAAGAGCAACCATGTTATTGTGGTTAAAAAACAAACAAGGAAGACTTAATTGCTTTATCTTGCAGAACCCTCTGAATTAGGAGAGCATTATTATTCACTTATGTGCTGGAATCTTGCAGTAATATCACCTTCTATTATGTGGATATTGGTAAATTTTTCTTTCATACCAAAAGACTGTTTCTCACCCACCCACGTTGTTATTGTTTAGATATGAGAGTTTAGGCAGGACAAATCCTAGGAACAGGAATGAAGCAGGGGTAGACACAGTGCAAGCTCCCCTTGCCTGACTCTAGCCTTGTCTCATCCACCCTTCTCCTGTATTCCCAATGTGGTTCATTTCAAGCTGTTTGTAGTTCTTTGGCTCTCATGCCATTTAGCACTTAGCATTTTGCCTGTTGATCTGGCAAACTTCAGTAGACTGTGGACCCTTAAGACTGCAACCGCATTCTCTTCCCCATGGTGTTTCCCAGCACTCAGCTTGTTGGCTAAAGTACAAATGATATCAGCAATTATTAGTGACTCTCTAAATAATAAGATGCCAAAGATTTCATAAAGTGATGTCAAAAAAACTAAGTGTTAAAAAAGATCAAGTCCCTTTACCTTTTGAATTGGTCATTTTGCTTGTCAAAATTATATATGCGAAGTACCATCTCTTTGCCAGAAGCCTGATGTACATGATGAGATTTAGGGTCTCATTGGAAGAATTATAAGCTAAAGTGATTCTAATTGCTATCTTGCTTCTCTGGCTTACTACTGGAGTTAGGGTGTCATGAAGTGACTATGTCCTGGGAGTAATTGGGTTTCTTTATTTCTCCTGGCTCTTATCCCTTTCACATGAAATCAAGCTTTAGTCACACACAGCAAAACATTGATTTTTAACCATTTATCATAGGCAGGGAAGCAAAAACTAGTAATTGAAAGTAAAATCAGCAATGAGCAAATCTAATACTTTAAAAAAGCTTTAGCCTGGGCATCCTAATCTTTGGTGAGCAGATACAAGGCCTCATTGTCTGAAAGGCTCAAGGTTTGAGCAGCAGAACTTTGGGAATGAGTAGAGCAGATAGGACTTATGTGGCTACAGTGATCTTCTGAAGGCAGGACCCAGAGCTTCTGTGGAATTCAGCAAGTATTTGTAAACAATAAATGGCCTCTCTTTTCCCTCCTTATTGGGAATTCTGCCACATGATTGAATGTCTTGGTGACATCCTGGGAAAGCCTTGGAGAATGACTGGAACTATGCTAATTTTCTCATCTAGTATTCCCAGAAATAAGTATTGTTCAGGTTCACAGTTTTTCTATACATTATCTGCATCTCTGGGAGTTGGGATGTTTATACCCAGTAGTTCTGAAAATTAACATTCAGTCACCTGGATGGTGTGTGAAGGATTTCTGAGATCTTAGGTCTTAGATAGGGTCTGGCATAAGTATTTCATTCAAGTTCCTAATAATGCTCTTGGTACAGGGGTGGTATTTTGAGAATGACTGAAAGTCAGTTGTTCCAAGTTTACATTTAGAAATCTGAAGACCATACTGCATCATGTGTGGTTAGGGGAGGTGCCAGTGATTGACCCAGGGTACTCCACCACTGAGTTGCATCCTCAGTCCTTTATATTTTGAGAAAGGGACTTGTTAAGTTGCTGAGATTGGTCTTGAACTTGTGATCCTCTTGTCCCAGTCCTGAGTTACTAGGATTATAGTCCAGTTCCACTTTACCTGGCTTTAATTACTGCATTTAAAAGCTACTTGCTTGGTAACAATGGAAGAAAACCTGGCAAAAATTCTGCAGGAATCACATCACTGTGGAACTACCTGCAGATACAACAAAAAAATTAATTTGTGTAGTATAGTTTAGAACAGTGATTAAAAAAAACATTTTGCATTCTGTTAAAAAAAAATCAGTAGGCACCATTCCCATGGCACCAAACTTATACTTGAAGCAGAAATTTTCCAAAGTAGATAAATAAACTAGGAAGTGCCCATTTAAGATTAGGTTAACTGTAATCCTTAACTACAAAGTAACAGAAACCAACTTGAAATGTAACTAAATAGCTGATCCAAACCAGGCATTAAATGGCAGGGATTATGAAAAGACTAAGAAGTGAACTTTATGAAAAAATATTTCTTGAATTTTCAAATATCAAAATTAGGATCATTTAGAAATTCAGATTTTCAATTGGAATCAAGCTTCTCTCTGTTGTGTGGAGACACAGGCTTTCATGAAAAAAAAATTTCAACAACTCCAGTAAGCTGTAACTGTAAAGTAATGGGACTGGCTCCAAAATTCACAAATAGACACGACTGGTACTCCATCATAGGTTAATTCTTTACTAAAATAAAAGAAGCTGGTTCAGGGAACTGACAATTCCTAAAAGTCAAATGTGTGAACTAGAAGAACTGAAAGGGGCCTTTGAGAATGCTTCCCTCCACCCATTTCTTGATCAGGACAGGTTTGCAGAAGAAGCTGAGAGTTGTCTGGGGCCACTGAACTCATTGAAGGTATAACAGTGATGGGCATTCCAATTTCATTTCCCCAAGGCCTAACTGTAGTTAACTACTGGTTTCAAACTGTTAGATAAAGAAACAAAAATAAAAATTACAGTATAAGGACTGGGGTTATAGCTTAGTTGTAGAGCACTTGCCTAGCATGTGTGAGGAACCGGGTTCTAATCTCAGCACCACATGTAAATATATAAAATAGAGGTCAATTGACAACTAATTTTTTAAACTGTAGGATTAAAGAACACATACGAAATGCAAGATTCTTATAGAGAAATTAAAATAAGTCAACAGCAAGAATTTCATCTAAAATTTTTTTTCAGGTATATAATTTTTTTCTTTTGATTCATTTCACACAAGTGGAGCACAATTATCATTTCTCTAGTTGTACATGAAGTATAGTCATACCATTTGTGTATTCATACATGTACATAGGGTAATGATGTTTGTCTCTTTCTATTATCTTTTCTTCCCCCGCTCCCTCCCCATTCCTCATTTTGGTCTAAACAATTCATCCTTCTTCCATTCTTCCCTTATGTCCCCATGCCTCCATAATGTATCATCAAGCACTTATCAGAGAAATTATTGGGCCTTTGGCTTTTTGGAATTGGTTTTATTTCACTTAACATAATATTCTCCAACTCCATCCATTTACCTGCAAATGTCATAATTTTATTCTTCCTTATGGCTAAATAATATTCCATTGCATATATGTACCACAGTTTGTTTATCCATTTATTTATAGAAGGGCATTTAGGTTGGTTCGACAATCTATCTACTGTAAATTAAGCTGCTATAAATATTAATGTGGGTGCCTCAGTGTAGTATGCTGATTTTAAGTCCTATGGGTATAGGTCAAGGAGTGGGATAGCTGGGTCAAATGGTGGTTACAGTCTAAGTTTTCTAAGGAATCTCCATACTGATTTCTAGAGTGGCTGCACCAATTTGTAACCCCACCACCAACATCTGTTGTGGTTTGTATTCTTGATAATTGCCATTCTAATTAGGGTGAGATGGAATCTTAGGGTAGTTTTTATTTCCATTTCTCTTATTACTAGAGTTGTTGAACAGGTTTTCATATATCTGTTGATTACTTTTAGATCCTCTTCTATGAAATGTCTCTTCATTTCCTTAGGCCATTTATTGATTGGGTCATTTGTATTCTTGTTGTAAAGTTGTCTGTGTTCTTTATAGGTTCTGGAGATTACTGCTCTGTCAGAAGTGTGTGTGCAAAGATTTTCTTCCACTCTGTAGGCTCTCTCTTCACATCATCACTTATTTCCTTTCCTGAGAAAAAGCTTTTAGTTTGAATCTTTCCCAATTATTGATTCCTGCTTTTTTCTCTTGTGCTTTGGGAGTCATATTAAGGAAGTCTGGTCCTAAGAGAATATGATGAAGATTTGGACCTACATTTTCTTCTATTAGATGCAGTGTCTCTGGTCTAATTGCTAGGTCCCTGATCCATTTTGAGTTGTTTTGTGCGGGGTTAGGGATAGGGGTTTAGTTACATTTTGCTGCATATGGATTTCAAGTTTTCCCAACACCATTTATTGAAGAAGCTATCTTTTCTCCTTTGTATGTTTTTGGCACCTTTGTCTAGTATGATACAACTGTATTTATGTGAGTTTGTTTCTGTGTCCTCTATTCTGTACATTGGTCTACCTGCCTATTTTTGTTACTATACCAATAACATGCCATTTTTGTTTACTATTGCTCTGTAGTAGAGTTGTAGGTTTTGGTGATACTCCCTGCTTCACTGTTCCTGCTAAGGTTTGCTTTAGCTATTCTGGGTATCTTATTTGTCCAAATAAATTTTATAATTGCTTTCTGTATTTCTATGAGGAATATCATTGGGATTTTAATTGGAATTGCATTGAATATGTAGAGCACATTTAGTAGTATGGCCATTTTGACAATATTAATTTGGCCTCTCCAAGAACATGAGAAATCTTTTCATCTCCTAAGGTTTTCATTAATTTCTTTCTTTAGTGTTCTGTAATTCTCATTGTACAGGTCTTTTATCTGTTTTGTTAGATAGATTACCAAGCATTTTATTTTTTTGAGGCTATTGTAAATGGGGTAGTTTTTCTAATTTCTCTTTCAGAGGATTCATCACTTATGAAAAACATGCATTAAATTTTATATCATGCTACATTACATAATTCATTTATGAGTTCTAAAGGTTTCTGGTGGAATTTTTCTGCTCATCTAAATTTAGTCATGAAATCAAGTAGTGATAGTTTGGGTTCTTGTTTTCCTATTCATATCCCTTTAACTTCTTTGGTCTCTCTAATTGCTCTGGCTAGAATTTCAAGGATGATGTTGAATAGAAGTGGTGAAAGAGGGCATCTCTGCCTTGTTCCAGTTTTTAGGGGGAATGCTTTCACTTTTCCTCCATTTAGAATAGTGTTGGCCATGGTCTGATCATCAATATTCTTTACAATATTGAGGTACATTCCTACTATCCCTATTTTTTCTAATGTTTGGAGCATAAAGGGTGTTTTTTTTTTATCAAGTGACTTTTCTACATCTATTGAAATAATCTTATGATTCTTAACTTTAAGCCTGTTGATGTGTTGAATTACATTTGTAGATTTCTGGATGTTGAACAAAACTTGCATCCCTGAGATGAAACCTACTTGATCATGGTGCACTATCTTTTTAATATATTTTTGTATGTGATTTGCTAAAATTTTGTTAAGAATTTTTGCATCTATGTTCATTAGAGATATTGGTCTGAAGTTTTCTTGATGTGTCTTTGTCTGGCTTTGGTATCAGGGTGATATTAGCTACATAGAATGAGTTTGGAATGGTTTCCTCCTCTTTTATTTTATAGAATACTTTGAGGAGTATTGGAATGAGTTCTTTTTTGAATGTCTTGTAGAACTCAGCTGAGAATCCACCTGGTCCTGGACTATTCTTTGTTGGTAGTTTGATAACTTCTTCTATTTCATTGCTTGAAATTTATATATTTAAATTGTGTATATCCTCTAGATTCAGTTTGGGTGGATCTTATTTATAGAAACCTGTATATGTCTTTGAGATTTTCAATTTCATTGGAGTATAGAATTTCAAAGTTCTTTCTATAGTTATGTTTTGCATTTCGGTGGGGTCTGTTGTGATATTTCCTTTTACATAATGAATTTTAGTAATGTGATTTTTTTCTCTTCTTCTCTTTGTAGTGTGGCTAAGGGCTTATCAATTATGTTTATTTTTTCAAAGAACCAACTTTTTGTTTTGTCAATTTTTTATATTGTTTTGTTTCAGTTTCATTGATATCAGTTCTGATTTTAATAATTTCCTCTCTTCTACTACTTCTGGTGTTGATCTTCTCTTTTTCTAAGGCTTTGAGCTGTAATGTTAGGTGACTTAATTGTTGACTCTTTCTCTTTTATTAAATATGCTCCATGCAATAAATTTTCCTCTTAGTACTGCTTTCATAGTGTCCCAGATAGTTTGAAATGTTGTATCATTGTTCTCATTTATGTCTAAGAATTTTGTAATCTCGTCCCCAATGTCTTCCTTTATGCATGCATCATACAACAGTGTATTATTTAGTCTCCAGGTGTTGGTGTAGTTTCTGCTTTTTACTTTGTTATTGATTTCTAATTTTATTCCTTATTATCTGATAGGGTGCAAGATAGCATCTCTTTTTATATTTGCTAAGAGTAGCTTTGTGGCATAATATATGGTATATTTTAGAGAAGGATCTATGTGCTGCTAAGAAGAAACATATTCACTCCTTGATGGATGGAATATTATATATACTTCTATTAAGTCTAAATTATTGATTGTGTTATTGATTTCTATAGTTTCTTTGTTCAATTTTTGTTTGGAAGGTCTGTTCAATGGTGATAGTGTCGTGTTAAAGTCACCTAGTACTGTGTTTTGGTCTATTTGTTTCCTGGAATTGAGAAGGATTTGTTTAATGTACATGGATACACAAGTACATAAATATTTATGATTGTTATGTCTTGCTGATTTATGCTTTCCTTAAGCAGTGTGAAATGTCCTTCTTTATCCCTTCTGATGAACTTTGGCTTGAAGTCTGCTTTATGTAATATAAGAATGGAGACCCCTGCTTTTTTACCGAGTCCATGTACATAAGCTTTCCCCCATCCTCTCACCTTTAGTCTGTTGTTGTCTTTTTCTATGAGATGAGTCTCTTGAAGAAAGATATTGTTGGGTCTTTCTTTTTAATACAATCTGCTAGTCTGTGTATTTTGATTGATGAGTTTAGGCCATTAACAGGCAGGGTTATTATTGAGATATGACTTGTATTCCCAGTCATTTTGACTTATTTTTGACTTATAACTTGACTTTGTTTCTCCTTTATTTGGCTATTTCTTTAGGGTAGTTCCTCCCTTTGCTGACTTACATTGTTGTTTTTTATTTCTTCCTCATGGAGTATTTTGCTGAGAATGCTCTGTAGCACAGGCTTTCTATTTGCAAATTTTTAGCTTTTTTATCATAGGATTTTATTTCATTGACACATCTGAATGTTAGTTTTTCTGGGGATAAGATTCTTGGTTGGTATCCATTTTCATTCAAAGCTTGAAATATGTTGCTCCATACATTTCTTGCTTTTAGAATTGGGCTGAAAAATCTGCTGATATACATATATGTTTCCCCCTGTATGTAATCTTATGCTTTTCTCTCACAGCCTTTAAAATTCTCTTTATTTTGTACATTAGGTATTTTCTTTATACTGTGCCCTGGTGTGGATCTGTTGTAATTTTGTACACTTGGTGTCATTTTAGCCTCTTGTATTTGATTTTCCATTTCTTTCATCAGATTTGGAAAATTTTCTGCTATAATTTTATTCAATAGTTTATTCTTTCCTTTGGTTTATGTCTCTGTGCCTTCCTCACTCCCAATAATTTTAAAATTTGATATTTTCATGATATCCCATAATTTTTTGAGGTTCCATTTGTAATTCCTTACCATCTTCTCTGTTTGAACAACTTTGTTTTCAAGATTAAATATTTTGACTTCTATGTCTGTGGTTCTGTCTTCCAAGAGATCTTGCCTGTTGGTTATGCATTCTATTGAGTTTTTATTTTTTTTTATTGTTTCTTTTATTTCAAGGATTTATGTTTGGTTTATTTTCAGAATCTGCCATTTTATTGAAATGATGTTTTGCTTCCTGCAATTGCCCTTTTAACTGTTTATTGGTAAAATCATTCATTGTTTGCATTTGCTCTCTTTTCTTATTGTTCAATTCTAGGATTATTTTAATTATGTACATTATGAACTATCTTTCTGACATTTCTTCTTTCATGTTGTCATTGAGTTCTATTGATATAGCATCTAGGTTTGTTTGGGACACTTTCTTCTCTTGTTTTCTCATTGTTGTTTATGTATCTTCCTCTCTAGAAGTGCAAATTTGAGATATTGCAGTTTCCCTCTATAGACTTATAGGGTCCCTGCAGATTTCCAATACCTCACCTTGAAGTGAGAGATCAATATTAGCAGTGTATCAATCAATATGTGTCCTTAACCAAAATAGTCCCTATTAAGATATTAACCTTGTTGTCTTAATAAACAGAGATGATGAGTTCAAATTATTATCTATAGCAAAACCAGTAGGTTTGCAATAAGGACCACAATTTCTAATGGTGGACATAGGGGAAGGGGAGAGGTGTAGAATATAATGTTAATGAGATAAGAAGTGAGTCTATAGAGATACTATGTTGTAGGAATATTGAAAGCAGAATTAAAAGAAATAGGTTGTTAGCATGAGAAAAGGAAAAAGAGTCTCCAAGGAAGAAGATATAAAACAGGAAAATAGAGTGAGAAAAATATTAAAAAAAGAAAAGAGTAGAAATATAATAGGCATAATAGGAATAATTATACTACAAATTATAAAAGAATTCAGCAATAAAATTATACTGTACTCTTCAATTCTTCTATTCTTCAGTAGCCTGATGCTTGAGAGAAACTTGATAATTCAGTGTCCCAAGAAGGGTACTGTCCCACTACCACCAGGTCAGAAATAATTAATGCTCTGGAAAAAGGTGACCCCCATGTTGATAGATGATCTGCTGCAGTGAGGGTGCTGGAGATGTGGGTCTGATGACATGGGTCTGGGCTTGGTGCTGTAGATTTGTGGGGTGAAAAAAATAATATATATTTAAAATTAGATGCTGATTGGAAATATTCAAGTGACCAGAAATCTGATTTTTGGTATTTTTCCTTCTCAAAATTCTTTAACTGCCCTCTAGACCTATGTACTAAAAATGGAAAGATAAATTTTTTGATAGATCAAAATGCTCTTTGCAGGGACAACTGTAGAAATGGAAGAATAACTTTCAGAGCACTGTCTCATGCTGTGTGTGTGTTCTTAAAATAAGTAGTGTAGTCAGAAAATAGGTTCCAAAGAGCAACAAACCCCCACCTTCTTTTAATATTTGCTTGATCAGTGTTAAAGTGCTATGGTTGAAGTTTATTAGAATTATGCAACCTGAATGCTATCCTTGCTACAGAGGTCTCTAGGAATTGCAGGATTCATAGTCACCCAGGCACCTCTAAGAATTCTGTGTGGTATTGTGTGGTGTTTTGACCATGCATCCATCACCACAGAGGCATGTGGAAGATGTAGGCCCCCAAAGACGATGAACATTCTAGAATAATGCTATGTTGGTGCAACCCACACAATAGTGACTCCTTGGAGCTCTGAGACCCCAGGAATTCTCAGTATTGTAGTTCACTCTAAGATAGCACTGACACCAGAGGTCTCAAAAACAGCAGGTCTTTGATTATTCAGAGTAGTACAGTCCATCCTAAGTGGAACTCACCATCAAGACTCCCAGGATCTGAATACTGCAAGCCTGCCTCTATACCCATGAGGAGTCTGGATAGTGCAATGCAAAGCTCATACATGTAGCCCTCAATAGGAAGTTGGCTAGAAGCTACAGGCCCTGAGGTTTTCTGGATATTGTAGTCTGGCCTTCTGCCTGCAGAGCCCTCAGTGTGGAAGCTTCTGTGAGTGGTAGGCCACACAGGCACCTGAAACCCTCCAAGAATCTTGGGTAGTGTAGTTTACTTCTCTACCCCACAGCACTCACCAATGAGAATCTTGGGAGATTCTGGTCCCTGAGGATTCTGAGCAACATAGTCCAGTGTTTTGCTGTGTGCCTCCACTGGGAGAGCCATGAGAACAACAGGCCACATATTTGCTTTCGTACCCTGGGAATTCTAATGGAATACAGTCCTGTACCAATACAATCCCCACTGTGGAGGCCTGTGGAAGCTCTAGGCTTTACATCTAGGTTAGTCTCAGGACTTATGGGTAGTGTAGTTTGACCTTAAGTATGTCCAGCCCTCACTGCGGAGTCCTCTTGAAGTTGCAGGCTGAAACTCACCTCAGCAACACACTCAAGGATTTTAGATAGTATAACCCTATAGTTCTCAATGCAGAAGAGCTTGGGAGCTGTTGGCACTATGTATTATGGGTAATGTAGTCTTGTGTTTTGCCCATTCCACACAGAGGAAACTGATAGTTCAAGTCTTATTAGAATTGTGGGTAAAGCATTCCAGTGGTTTGCTCACTCAAAACAGAGGGTTCTGGCAGTCCCAGAGGACTATTGGTAATAAAGGGCAGTATTCTTGCTTAATTATTACAGATAATCTTGGAAGCTAGAGCACCTGAGTTTTGTGGGTACACAAGGCTAATGGTTTATCTGATCACCACAGAGAATACTGGGAGTTGCAGCTCCTGAGAGTTCTAGATAATTTAATCTAGTGTTTTATTTGCACAGACCTGCTTGGAGAAGGGTCACAGTAACTGAAAACTCTGCTTTTTCTGTTACTCTGCAGATTCCAGGCAGTGTGCTCTAACATTACAGCCCTCATCACAGAAACCTCTAGAAGTTGCAGAGTACAGGCATCCCCAGGAAATTTTCACAATAATGTTTGGTATTCCATTTTTGTAGTTTTCACTCCAAAGGCTCCTTGGAACAGCAGGTACCCAAGGGTAACATGTAGCACAGTTTGTCATTCTGCTGTCCATCCCTCACTGCAGAAATCTCGGTAAGCTGCAGGTCCCCAAGGTCTATTGGTAGTGCACTCTGCCATTTGGCCCATGCTACTCTCATTGCACTGGACCCTGGAAACTGTAGACCCTGAAGGACTGTGTGCAGTGCAGTCCATTGTAAATTTTGAAGCCCTGATCTGAGAGGCTTCTAGGAGCTTCTTGCTACATTTCCAACCAATCACCCCTGAGTTATATGGGCAATATGGTCCAGCATTCTGCTGCCCAGCAATGACCAATATGGCCCCCAGAAGCTTTGGACCATGTGTTTGCCCTGGTATCCCAAGAATTTTGAGAAGTGTAGCTCAGAATCCTGTCTTCCTAGCCCTCTCCATAAAGGACTGTGGGAGCTGTAGCAGTATGTATGCCCAGGTACCTCCAGGAATTCTGAGCAGTGTAGTCTGGAATTTATTGCCACAGCTGTCACCATAGTGGCTTCTGGGAAATGTCAAATAGCCCACCCATCTGTGTGCAGACTCACCAAGAAAGCCCCAGTATCTTTTGTAAAAATCAAGGTTACATAGTTAAAGAATTTTTTTCACAATGTTATTGCATTGATACTTCAAATTCTCATCGTTTCAAGTACTTTAACACTGAAAAAAGAGAGCCATTAAAACAGGAATAAGATTAAGCAGTAAGGTGGCACTCGTCTTCCCTCAATCCCCCATAAGGCTCCAGGGGACTCCCATGGCATTCCTGCAACATTCTGAGTTGTGTCTCAGTGTTTCTCTTTTCAGTGTCCTGAGATTCCTCCCCAGATACACAACCTGTTTATAAAATATTATGCTATGACATCAGGTTATGAGGTTGAGCAGCCAAAACCTCAACAAAGGATGCTTTTGGAAAAGTAACCCCAGCTTAAACATTATCTATGAAAGAAAAGAACGTGGCAGAGCTTCCTCCTCAGCACATAGAATAGTGGTTGACAAGCTTTCCTTCATTCTTCCTCACCTTTTCCTCACATGCACTTTGGTTATCCTGAACCCATATTGACATCTCACATGAAGGTGC
>NW_027632662.1:0-20950 GCF_902686455.1 Sciurus vulgaris | reverse complement strand
CACCATTTGTTGAAGAGGCTATCTTTTCTCCATTGCATATTTTTGGCACCTTTGTCTAGTATGAGAAAATTGTATTTATTTAGGTTTGTGTCCGTGTCCTCTATTCTATACCATTGATCTACCTTTCTATTTTGGTACCAATACCATGCCGTTTTTGTTACTATTGCTTTGTAGTAGAGTTGAAGATCTGGTATTGCAATACCCCCTGTTTCACTCTTCCTGCTAAGGATTGCTTTAGCTATTCTGGGTTTCTTATTCTTCCAGATGAATTTCATAATTGCTTGCTCTATTTCTGTAAGGTGCGTCATTGGGATTTTAATTGGATTGCATTGAATTTGTATAGCACTTTAGGTAGTATGGCCATTTTGACAATATTAATTCTGCCTATCCAAGAACATGGAAAATCTTTCCATCTTCTAAGGTGTTCTTTAATTTCTTTCTTTAGTGTTCTGTAGTTCTCATTGTAGAGGTCTTTCACCTCTTTTGTGAGATTGATTTCCAAGTATTTTATTTTTTTCAAGGCTGTTGTAAATGGGGTAGTTTTCCTAATTTCTCTTTCTGAAGATTCATCACTTATGTATAAACATGCGTTGGATTTATGGGCATTGATCTTGTAACCTGCTACTTTACTGAATTCACTTATGAGTTCTAAGAGTTTTATGGTGGAATTTCCAGGTTCCTCTAAATATATAATCATGTCATCAGCGAAGAGGGATAGTTTGAGTTCTTCTTTCCCAATTCGTATCCCTTCAATCTCTTTGGTTTGTCTAATTCCTCTGGCCAGACTCTCAAGAACGATGTTGAATAGAAGTGGTGAAAGAGGGCATCCCTGCCTTGTTCCAGTTTTTAGGGGGAATGCTTTCAGTTTTTCACATTTAGAATGATATTAGCCATGGGCTTAGCATAAATGGCCTTTACAATGTTAAGGAATGTTCCCACTATCCCTATTTTTTCTAGTGTTTTGAGCATGAAGGGGTGCTGTATTTTATCAAATGCTTTTTCTGCATCTATTGAAATAATCATGTGATTCTTGACTTTAAGTCTATTAATATGGTGAATTACGTTTATTGATTTCCTGATTTTGAACCAACCTTGCATCCCTGGGATGAAGTCCACTTGATCATGGTGCACTATCTTTTTAATATGTTTTTGTATGCGATTTGCTAAAATTTTGTTGAGAATTTTTGCGTTGATGTTCATTAAGAATATTGGTCTGAAATTTTCTTTCCTTGATGAGTCTTTGTCTGGTTTTGGTATCAGTGTGATATTGGCTTCATAGAATGAGTTTGGGAGGATTCCCTCCTCTTCTATTTTATGGAATACTTTGAGAAGTATCGAAATGAGCTCTTCTTTAAAGATTTTGTAGAACTCGGCTGAGAACCCATCTGGTCCCAGACTTTTCTTTGTTGGTAGACTTTTGATGACTTCTTCTATTTCAGTACTTGAAATTGGTCTGTTTAAATTGTTTATGTCCTCCAGGTTCAGTTTAGGCAATTCATATTTCTCTAGAAACCTGTTGATGTCTTCGAAATTTTCTATTTTGTTGGAGTATAGATTTTCAAAATAGCTTCTAATTATGTTTTGTATTTCAATCCTGTCTGTTGTGATATTTCCTTGTTCATTCCGAATTTTAGTGATTTGGGTTTTCTCTCATCTTCTCTTTGTTAGTGTGGCTAAAGGTTTATCAATTTTGTTTATTTTTTCGAAGAACCAACTATTTATTTTGTCAATTTTTTGTATTGTTTCTTTTGTTTCAATTTCGTTGATTTCAGCTCTGAGTTTAACTATTTCCTGTCTTCTGGTGCTGTTCTGTTCTTCTTTTTCTAGGGCTTTGAGCTGTAGTGTTAGGTCATTTATTTGTTGAGTTTTACTTCTTTTATTAAATGCACTCCATGAAATAAATTTCCCTCTAAGTACTGCTTTCATAGTGTCCCAGAGATTTTGATATGATGTTTCTTTGTTCTCATTTACCTCTAAGAATTTTTTAATTTCCTTCCTAATATCTTCCGTTATCCATTCATCATATAATAGCATATTGTTTAATCTCCAGATGTTGGAATAGTTTCTGTGTTTTACTCTTTCATTTATTTCTAACTTCAATCCATTATGATGTGATAGAATACATGCTAGTGTCTCTATCTTCTTGTATTTGCTAACATTAGCTTTGTGGCATAATATATGGTCTATTTTAGAGAAGGATCCATGTGCTGCTAAGTAGAAAGTGTATTCACTCTTGGTTGGATGGTATATTCTATAAATGTCCATTAATTCTAAATTCTTGATTGTGTTATTGAGATCTATGGTTTCTTTGTTAATTTTGGTCTGGAAAACCTGTCCAGTGGTGAGAGAGGTGTGTTAAAATCACCTAGTATAATTGTGTTATGGTCTATTTGGTTTCTGAAATTGAGAAGGATTTGTTTGACATACATGAATGAGCCACTGTTTGGGGCATAGATGTTTATGATTGTTATGTCTTGCTGATTTATGCTTCCCTTAAGAAGTATGAAATGACTTTCTTTATCCCTTCTGACTAACTTTGGCTTGAAGTCCATATTATCAGAAATGAGGATGGATATTCCAGCTTTTTTGCTGAGTCCATGCGCATGGTATGTTTTTCCCCATCCTTTCACCTTTAGTCTATGGGTATCTTTTTCTATGAGGTGAGTCTCTTGCAGGCAACATATTGTTGGATCTTTCTTTTTGATCCAATCTGCCAGTCTATGTCTTTTGATTGATGAATTCAGGTCATTAATATTCAGGGTTATTATAGAGATATGATTTGGTTTCCCGGTCATTTGGTTCATTTTTTAAATTTTATTTATTTATTTGTTTGACACAACTTGTTTCCTCCTTTATTTGACAATTCCTTTAGGATAATTCCTCCCTTTGCTGATTGCTTCTTTGTTTTTCATCTCTTCCTCCTGGAATATTTTGCTGAGAATGTTCTGTAATGGTGGCTTTCTTTTTGTAAATTCTTTTTAGCTTTTGTTTATCATGGAAGGATTGTATTTCATCGTCAAATTTGAAGGTAAGTTTTGCTGGGTATAAGATTCTTGGTTGGCATCCATTTTCTTTCAGGGCTTGAAAAATGTTGTTCCAGGTCCTTCTAGCTTTTAGGGTCTGGATTGAAAAGTCTGCTGAATCCGTATTGGTTTCCACCTGAATTTAATTTGGTTCTTTTCTCTCACAGCCTGTAAAATTCTGTCTTTATTTTGTATGTTAGGTATTTTCATTATAGTGTCCCTTGGTGTGGGTCTGTTGTAATTTTGTATATTTGGAGTCCTGTAAGCCTCTTGAACTTGATTTTCCATTTCATTTTCAGATTTGGGAAATTTTCTGATATTATTTCATTGAATAAATTGTTCATTCCTTTGGCTTGTTTCTCTAGGCCTTCCTCAATCCCAATAATTCTTAAATTTGGCCTTTTCATGATATCCCATAGTTCTTGTAGATTCTGTTCATGATTTCTTACCATCTTCTCTGTTTGTTCAACTTTGTTTTCAAGGTTAAATATTTTGTCTTCAATGTCTGAGGTTCTGTCTTCCAGGTGTTCTATCCTATTGGATATGCTTTCTGTGGAGTTATTAATTTGGTTTATTGTTTCCTTCACATCAAGGATTTCTTTTTGTTTTTTTTTCAATATCTCTAACTCTTTATTGAAATGCTCTTTTGCTTTCTGTATTTGCTCTTTTAACTGACGATTGGTGTGATCATTCAATGCTTGCATTTGCTCTTTCATCTCATCGTTTGCCTCTGTGATCATTTTAATTATGTACCTTCTGAACTCCTCTTCTGTCATTTCTTCTGCCATGCTGTCACTGGGTTTTATTGATGTACCATCTAGATTTGTTTGCAGCATTTTCTTTCCTTGTTTTCTCATATTGTTCAGGTATCAGTGGACCGCTGAGATATTGCAGATTTCCTCTATTGACTTACAATGTCCCTGAAGATTTCTATATATATCCCCCCTTAGCCTTCAGTAGGCTGAAGTCTTGGAGGAAGTTGATAATGCGGTGCTCCACAAGGAAGCTGCCTCTCTAGGAGTGGTGGCCTTCAGGTGGGGTATAATCCCTGCTAGTGGGCAGAGGTGCCTCCACTTGCTGACAAATGGTCATCCAAAGGGGACCTAGGCTGCGCGCTGAGGCAAGGCCTCTTTGGGCTTCAGTCACTAGTTTTACCATTCTTGTGGGGAAACCTCACCAGGCAGGGAAGACTCACCCAGTGGGGAGGTCTCGCTGGTCAATAACCTCCTAGTTGTTCCCCTCAATTTACAGCTATCGCCTGGTCTGAGCTGCCTTCTTCTGCAAAGTTCCCAGGGGCCCGGCCCTATCTCCTCGGCCTGGGAGCCTCACCTGTAGCAGATGAATCTCCCCAGGCTGCCCCTCCTCAGAGAATCTGCCTGCAGGCCTGGAACCTTCACTCAGCCCTAAGCCTGTGTCTGTGCGGCTCTTCCACCCAGAAGCCTCCTAGATCCTGGGACCCTGCTCTGCACCTAATCGCCTGGCTATGCGGCCCCTCCTCTGAACAGCCACCTGGGGCCCTGTACAATCGCTCTGAGACCCAGAGACCTGCCACACGCCTCTTCCTCCAGACAGCTGCGCAGTTTTCCGGTGCGGTCACTAGGAGTCCAAGAAACTCACTGTGTGCCTCCACCTCCCACCAACCACCCGTAGCCCTGGGCAATCAATCACTCCGAGTTGAAGGGACCCTCCCCATTCCTCCTCCTTCTCCAGATAACCCCCCAAGTGTTCAAGAGCGGTCACTCTGAGTGGCTCTGAATCCACGTGACCTGCAGCACGGGTCCTCTGAGCAACCACCCGGAGCTCTGGTGCAGCCACTCAAGACCAAGTGACCCACCACGCTTCTCCTCCAGGCAGCCCCCCTGGGTTCATGCGCTGTCACTTTAAGTCCAAACAACTCACCACTCGCCTTCTCCTCTGAGCAGCTGCCTGGAGCACTAATGTAGTCACTGCGAGTCCAAACAACCCGCTGCCCTCCTCCTCCTCCTCCTCCTACTCCTCCGGGCAGGCCCCGGGGTTCAGAAGTGGTCTGAGTCCAAACAGCTCGCCACGCAGCCCCTCCTCTGGCAACCGCCTGTAGCTCTGGTGTAGTCACTCTGAATCCAAGCGGCCACGCTCCTCTTCCTCCTCCTCATCCTCAGGGCCAGCCCTGGTGATCAGAAGCAGTCGTTCAGAGTCCAAACAGCTCGCTACGCAACTTCTCCTCTGGCAACCGCCTGTAGCTCTGGTGCAGTCACTCCGAATCCACACGGCCACGTTCCTCCTCCTCCTCCTCAGGGCAGGCCCCGGTGTCCTGAGTCCACACAGCTCTCCTCGCTGCTCCTCCTCTGGGCAGCCGCCGGAGCCCCAGTGGTTGCTCGGAGTTCCAGCGCTGTGCCGAGCGGCCTCCTTTTCGGCGCTCCCAGTTGTCCGAGTTCACTGCTTCAGCGGGGGGAGGGGCGTCTCGCCAGCAGCTCTACTTCACAAAGTTTCCTGTGTTCTGGGACCACCGTCCCATCCAGGATGCCTTCCCAATGGGTGAGAGTCACCTGGCTGCTTTGAGTTGGTCCCAAGTGTCTCAATATCTCCTCTTTTGAATCCTGAGTCCTGGAGCAACATGAAATGCAGCCACCTTCTAGGCCGCCATCTTAAAAACCAGGTCTGCTGTTCTAATGAAGGACAAAGAGAATGCAGAAAGATGTAGGATGTAGCTGTTAATGGGATAACAACAGAATATACAGAAGTTGTAGATAATATAAGTGTGAAAGTGTATTGAAAAGAAATTGAATGTTAGCATGCAAAATGGGAGAAAGAAACCCTGAGGGAATAGGTATACAAAGGGAAAAGAGAGCAAGAAAAACAAACAAACAAATAAAAAAGAACTTAAAATTGTTCAGTAAGGAGAAAAAGGAAAATCTACACTACAACAGTCATATAGTATTCAAACCTCCCAGTGTTCAGTAGCCTGATGCATTACAGATACCTGACAATGAGCTTCAAGACTCCAGCAGGTGTGTCAGGATGGGATTTGCCCCACCTAAAGAGGGGAGCTCTGGCTTTCAGGATTATCCATGATGGCCACTCTAGCTTTCACATGTGTTGACAATTGGGGAGCTGCAGCTCAGGATATGGACATGGTCAGCTGGAGGTCCTAGAGGCAGGGTGCAGTTGGTCAGGCAGGGGTCCTGGAGTTCAGGTGTGTTTGGTGTGGGTGTAGAATCCTGGATCAGTTGGTCTGGGGTCCTGGTGATAGGGTGCCATCATTTGGCCTGGCAGTCCTTGTGGCAGGAAGCAGTCAGTTGATGTGAGGGTCCCAGACACAGGAAGTGATCAGTTGGGCTGAGGGATCCTGTAGGTAGTGTAACAGTGAAATTCCTGGCAACATCAGGCAGCTGGTGCTCCACTGGCAGCCGGTGATCAGTTTGATGACTGTTGTCAGAAGATCATAAGGTGAACTTCATGCTTTGGATGATGTACAGATGTAAGACAGGTGATGGATAGGCGAGAGGCAGGCAAATGGCAAACGATGGGTGCCTGACAGTAAGCAACCTGCACTCAAAAAAGGTGTTGATATGCTGGTAGACTGCAGGTGGTCACAGCAGAAAAATGGGGCAAACAGCAGGGGATTGAAAGCAGCAAAAACTGCCTCCCCAAGAAACAGATATCCTCTGCTTGAAATTGGAGTTACAGAGGGACAAGGAATGCAGCCTCTCTCTAGTTCGCCACCTTGGATCTCCACTTTTTGTCTTAATATAAGCTTATGGGTGTAGTGGCATGTGTGTGCTAAACACAGCTATTTGGGAGACTGCATGAGAATTGCTTGAACTCAGGAGTTCCAGACCAGACCAGTCATCATTGTGAAATCCCATCTCAAAAACAAAAGAAAATAGAATAATTTACAAATAACTATCAAGTTAACAAAATGTCTGGGCTTACAAATTTCAACTGCATATTATAAAGTCTGATATCGTGTTGTCTAAAACATTTTTGTGTTTATTATAATTTTTATATCAATATTGAAATTCTAATTTAATTAATTTTTCATAAATAGTTACAGGGAATTAATTCTTCAATATATGAAGCAGAACCTAAAAATTCTGATAATATCAACCCAGGTTAGATTTCTGAAAGTGAATTTTTCTTGGTATTCATGGCTCAGATCAAAAAATGAATGTATGCTGGGTGCAGTGTCAGCAATCCTGTAATCTTGGCAGCTCAGGAGGCTGAGGCAGGATGATTGCAAGTTTAAAGCCTCAGCAACTTATTGAGGCCTAAGCCACTCAGCAAGACACTACCTCAAAAATTTAAAAAGGACCGGTGTATTTTTCAATGGTTCCTCTCCACTGGATTCAATCCTGGTGCAAAATACTAAATAGGAATAAAAATGTTCTGAGCAAAGGAGCAGTATATAGTATATATATCATATATATATATGATATATATACATATATATAAGTTACATTCATATTGTTCTTATTTACTTTCTTAGTAGTATAGAATTCATGATTATTTAAGCAACTAATTGTAGGAAATTTATAATCTGAAATGATATTTTCTAAAGAAATTCTATGATAATTTAATTTTGGTTTCTGAATTCTTCTTTTTTTGTATAAATAAGAAAAGTATTTCCAAATTATTATGTTGTGTTTCCTCTATCAGAAGCTGTTGTGTGTCATAAAAACATAAGAATATTCTCTGATAATTGTTCCTACTGCAATTAGTCTAGAAAATTATGCTATTTGACTTTTTTTATGCTCCTGAATCTGCTAATAATTTTGCTTTCTGACCATTTGCAACTTTTAGTTAAAATTACAGTCATGGGACCAAGTGTTTACTTTTAGGTATCAAATTTTAGAGAAATTCTATGTTTCTTCCTAGCATTTCAAAAGTACAAAGTATGGGACACAGGAATTCTTAATTCATTAATTGCCTGTCAGAAATATAATTAGTGTCTATTATAGAAAAATCTCCATATAGGGGCCCAAAGGAACACTCTGTAACAAAGAATCACAGTTATATACTTTTAATGTTTTATATTTTCTATCATTGATTAAATAAATATTTTCTTCTCTTCTTTAATAGTGGATGGAAATTCTACAGATGATTCTTGAACCAAGTATGATTTTATTTATTTTAAAAGATAATATGCTAACTGATTAGAAATTGCATATAAAAGGAATAAAGTTTTTTTGTGTGTGTTCCAGTCTGGGGTACACAATTGTTCCTAACACTTGTTTATTAAAGTCATCACGGTGACTTTGAAAGTGCCTGTGCTATCATAACCCGTTATTTACTAATTAATCAGCTATCATTAACAGAAGTTGGCTCTTTCTCCCATGTTTCCATAATTAATAAATGCCAGGCCTGCAGTTATAGTGTAAACTTGTCTGACTAACAACTCCATTGTTTTCCTCCACTGTATAGGTCAATGCCAGTGCAGAACTAGAATCAAGATGCAGGTCTATATCATTAATTAAGAAAGGCAAAATCAGTTGTATGTTACTTCTGATTCATTATTTATCTGAGTAGCCTGCTTATAGAGTTTAGGAAAAATCTCAAAGAGCTGTCTTCACATGCATTCTTTATAAACAAGATCAGACTAGTTCTAGGAATTATTTTACTTGAAGTCAAGAATAGCTTTGTGTAGACCATGTCATATTAGATATATTAACCCTCTGTATAGAGATATATCTACATTGCAATTTTTCAGTTTGGTTTCCTTCAATACCCTACCCACATTTTGTTTCTGTTTTTAAGAGTTATATTTCCCTTCAGGCTACTATTTATATTTAGTTTTAAGAAGAAATTTTTCCTTTATACAAATTTTTCTTTTTATGATTAAAATCTTTTCTTGAATTTTTATGTTTACTTTCTCTTTTGCTCTCTTGCTGTTTCCTTTTTTATTCTCTCAATCGAATATTCTTTTCTTCTATTGACTGAATCAAAAGTTCAGAAAATTGAAGAATTTTAGAAAATTCTAACAACTAATCAATGTACCCACTCATCCTTCAATATGTGTTTGACTTGCTGGTCAAGTGATGGTCATGATGGTGAACCTGAACTTGTAGATATTAAATGGACTTTTGTGAATGTTGAAAGGGGTAGCAATGAGATTTGAACTGAGGCTCCTCAATTCTAAATTTAGTGACACTCCTTATTATCACTAAAGCTCTTAAATGTAGTGAATGTCTTTACAACAGACATAACAGGGTGGGAGTGACTGTGGAAAGCAACTGAAGTGGGTAAGATGGGATTACTAAGTGAGCCCAGCCTTCAATATCAGACTAAAACTAACCAATGGAAGAGCAAGACTGAGGAGGAACATCACTGCATTGGATAGAAATAAAGGTTATATAATAGACCAAAACCTTGGGGTTTATAACCAGTTTGGTTAACACAAAACAGGTATCAGGACATAGAGTACGGGATGCTCTCTAGAAAGGCATATTAATATAGAATTTGAAAGAAGTTCTGATAGTCCCATTATACTCTTGTTTATTTGGAATAAGTGACAAAGTTCAAGGTTCTGCTGAAAGATATTAAAATAATTTGAGGAGGCTTCAAGATGGTGGACTAGAGAGTGACTTCATTTCATGTTGCTCCAGTACTCAGGATTCAAAAGAGGAGACATTGAAATACGTGGGACCAACTCAAAGCTGCCAGGTGAGTCTCTCCCATTGGGGAGTTGTCTTGGATGGGGCAGTAGTCCTGGAACGCAGAGAACTTTGTGAAGTAGAGTTGCCCAATGAGACACCCCTCCCCCCACTGGAGCAGTGAACTTGGACAACTGGGAGCATTGTAGAAGAGGATGCTCAGCACAGTGCTTGAACTCGGAGCAACAACTGGGGCTCCGGGTAGCTGCCCAGAGGAGAAGCTGCACGGTGAGCTGTTTGGACTCAGAGAGACTGCTCCTGAATACTGGGGTGCTGCCCAGAGGAGGATGAGGAGCGCAGTGGGTTGCTTGGACTCAGAGTGACTGCACCAGAGCTCCGGGAAGCTGCCCAGAGGAGGCAAGTGGTGAGTTGTTTGGACTCAAAGCAATCACTCCTGAACACCGGGGGGCTGCCCAGAGGAGTGACTGCACCAGGGCTATGGGCAGTTGGTGGGAGGAGGAGGCATGCAGTGAGTTGCTAGGACTCCTACAGACTGCACTGGAACACCGGGTGGCTGCCCAGAGAAAGATGCATGTGGTAGGTTGCTGGGACACAGAGCAAATGTATGGGGCTCCAGGTGGCTGCTCAGAGGAAGGGATGCATAGCCAGGTGATTAGGTGCAGAGCAGGGCCCCAGGACCTACGTGGCTTCTTGGTGGAAGAGCAGCACAGAGACATGCTTAGCGGGAAAGTGAAGGTGGCAGGGCTGTGGGCAGATTCTCTGAGGAGAGGCAGACTAAGGAGACTCGTCTGTGAAGGTTGGGGCTCCCAGACCCAGGAGGTAGGTCTGGGTCCCTGGGAATGTTGCAGAGGAAGGCATGCCAGGTGGTAGTTGTGGATTGAAGGGAACCTCTAGGAGGGGAACTGACTAGTGAGACCTCCCCACCTAGTGATTCTTTCCTGCCAGGTGAGGTTTAACCACAAGAATGGTAAAATGAGAGACACAGGCCCAAACAGGCCTTGCCTCAGCCCACAGCCTAGTTCTCCTTTGGATAACCACTGGTCAACATGGGGAGGCCTCTCTGCCCACTAGCAGGGAATATACACCAACTGCAGGCCACCACCCCTAGAGAGGCAGCTTCCTTGTGGAGCACCACATTATCAAATTTCTCCAAGACTTCAGGCTACTGAAGGCTAAGAGGGGATATACTAGAAATTTTCAGGGAAATTATAAGTCATTGGAGGAAATTTGCAATATTTTAGCAGTCCACTGATACCTGAACATTATGAGAAAGCAAGGGAAGAAAATGCTGCAAACAAATCTAGATGTTACATCAATAAAATTCAATGACAGCATGGCAGAAGAAATGACACAAAGGGAGTTCAAAATGTACATAATTAAAATGATCAGAGAAGCAAATGATGAGATAAAAGAGCAAATGCAGGCATTGAATAATCATACCAATCGACAGTTAACAGAGCAAATACAGGAAGCAAAAGATCATTTCAATAAAGAGTTAGAGATATTGAAAAAAAAACAAACAAATCCTTGAAATGAAGGAAAAAATAAACCAAATTAATAACTCCATAGAAAGCATAACCAATAGGATAGAACACCTGAAAGACAGAACCTCAGATATTGAGCCAGAAAATTAGGATTCACCTATAAAAAATGCTACTTCTTGGTTGATTTGATTAAAATATAAGCTGTTTTATAAAACTGCCTCAACTTTTTCAAACTACAAAATAGTTAATGAAATTTCCCATTTTGTTTGTGGATATTTAATTAATTTATTTATTTATCTATGTGTGGTGTTGAGAATCTAAATGAGTGTGTCCCAAGTAAGGCAACTGCTATATACTAAGCTAAAACCCAGCCCTTCAATAAACACACTTTTAATTCTATTTCAGACTGAAAGACACTATATAGGCAGAACTTGAGAACAGTTAATTCTCAGAAACTGACTGTCTTGAAGGCTGAACTTGAATTCCAATTTATAGCTGTCATAATATTTTCTTTTTACCTGAAGTGGAACAGACCTTTGATAACCCAAGACAAGGTAGCAAGGTGCAGACTGTCTTCTCTCTTGGTTATTCATGGATCAAAGACTAAGAAAGCTGACTTGAAAATTGTGCTGTTGGTTCTTTAACATGGATGTCACCTACAGAAAATATCCCATTTTGCAGGGTGTGTGATGCCTACCTCTAATCCCAGCAAATTGAGAGATTGAGGCAGGAGCATTTTTAAGTTCAAAGCCATTCTCAGCAAATTAGTGAGGCCCTCTACAACTTGACAACATCTTGTCTAAAAACACAACATAAGACAAAAGGGCATGGGATAACTTTCAGTTTTTAAGCATCCCGGGGTTTAGGACCTAGTACAAAATAAGAAAGGAAAAACAAAAACAAAAACAAAAATAACTCAGCACAAGCAAGGTCCTAAGCAACTCAGGGAGACCCTGTCTCTAAATAAAATACAAATAAGACTGGGGATGTGGCTCAGTGGCTGAGTGCACCTGAGTTCAATCCCCAGGACACATCAAAATAGATAAATAAAGAAAGAAACTTATTGTTTCCCTTTACCCACAGTGTATTTAGTTTCATGAAACTTTAAAAAATTTTTAAACACTGAATGTTCAAGTATGTGTTGTTATTGGGAATACTATTGTCAGGCACACAGAAATATTATAAATCATAAAATACCTTTTTACCTGTGTAGGTCTCACCTTATTCAGATCCCCATGAACTAGGAAGCACTTAAGTTTATGGGCAATCAGATATTCAAGAGAAAAGATTGCTACAAAAGCAGAATGCTGGTAATTGTGCCTGTGTTTCCTTAAATAATATTGAACTATCATTCTTCCTCTGGTATCCAACTCCCCAGTCTCTCATTTTTAGGACTCAGTGGCACTCTCCATCTTTAAATCTATATCCTGTGAAGATGCAGATTCCTGTCACAAGGTTACATTCAAAGAAGAAGAGTCAGAGCTCTTTCTGTTTTTGTTTCTGATTCTTGACAATAAGCTAAATGGGGTCGAAATCACAGGTGTTAGCATAAACACATTACCAACTACTAAACTGAAGCTCTTCAATGATTTGCCCATCAGTTATCTCCAAGATCTACCATGATCTACCACACATATACATGGAAAGGACATCAGTGAGTTGGGAAAAGAAGTGGAGGGGAATGGACACCTGCTAGAGTCCATAGATCCATATATTCAACAGATTCTAGTCCTCAGTGTTGTAGTCTCTAAAGCCACTCTCACATCCCTGTAAACTAAGGAAACTTTTCCCAATGTCTCAAATTACTATTTTTTTATTTTTATTTTTATATTTTATTTATTTATTTAAAAAAATTTTATTGTAAACAAATGGGATACATGTTGTTTCTCTGTTTGTACATGGCATAAAGGCATACCATTTGTGTCATCATAAATTAATATAGGGCAATGTTGTTTGATTCATTCTGTTATTTTTCCCTACCCCCCACCCCACCCACCCTTCTTTTCCCTCTATACAGTCCGTCCATCCTCCATTCTTGCCCCCCTCCTTAACCGTAACTCTAACCTTAACACTACTCCCTCCCACCCCCATTATGTGTCCTCATCCATTTATCAGCAATATCATTCGTCCTTTGGTTTTTTGAGATTGGCTTATCTCACTTAGCATGATATTCTCCAATTTCATCCTTGTGCCTGCAAATGCCATAATTTTATCATTCTTTATGGCAGGGTAAATTTCCATTGTATCTATATACCACAGTTTCTTTATCCATTCATCAATTGAAGGACATATAGGTTGGTTCCACAATCTGGCTATTGTGAATTGAGCAGTTATGAACATTGATGTGGCTGTATCTCTGTAGTATGCTGATTTTAAGTCCTTTGGGTATAGAATAAGGAGTGGGATAGCTGGGTTAAATGGTGATTCCATTCTAAGTTTTCTAAGAAATCTCCACACTGCTTTCCAGTGTGGCTGCACTAATTTGCAGCCCCACCAGCAATGTATGAGTGTACCTTTCTCCCTACATCCCCGTGAACACCTGTTGTTGCTTGTATTTTTTATAATTGCCACTCTAATTGGGGTGAGATGGAATCTTAGAGTGGTTTCGATTTGCATTTCCCTTATTAGTAGAGATGCTGAACATTTTTCCATATGTTTATTGATTGCTTGTAAATCTTCTTCTGTGAAGTGCCTGTTCATTTCCTTAGCCCATTTGTCGATTGGGTTATTTGTATTCTTGGTGTAGAGATTTTTTTTTATTGTAAACAAATGGGATACATGTTGTTTCTCTGTTTGTACATGGCATAAAGGCATACTATTTGTGTCATCATAAATTTACATAGAACAATGTTGTTTGATTCATTGTTATTTTTCCCTTTCCCTCACCCCTCCCACCCCTCTTTTCTCTCTATACAGTCCTTCCTTCCTCCATTCTTGCCCTTCTCCCTAACTCTAACTCTAACCCTAACACTAAACCCTCTCTCCCCCCATTATGTGTCATCATCCACTTATTAGCGATATCATTCGTTCTTTGGTTTTTAGAGATTGGCTTATCTCACTTAGCATGATATGCTGCAATTTCATCCATTTGCCTGCAAATGCCATAATTTTATTATTTTTTATGGCTGAGTAATATACCATTGTATATATATATACTACAGTTCCTATATCCATTCAATTGAACAACATCTAAGTTAGTTCCACAATCTGGCTATTGTGAATTGAGCAGCAATGAACATTGATGTGGCTGTATCTCTGAAGTATGCTGATTATAGCATTCTATAATCCTATACTTGGGTATAGGCCAAGGAGTGGGATAGCTGGGTCAAATGTTGGGTCCATTCCAAGTTTTCTAAGAAATCTCCACCATGCTTTCCAGTTTGGCTGCACTAATTTGCAGCCCCACCAGCAATGTATGAGTGTACCTTTCTCCCCACATCCTCACCAACACTTGTTGTTGTTTTATTCTTGATAATTGCCATTCTAATTGGGGTGAGATGGAATCTTAGGGTGGTTTTGATTTGCATTTATCTTATTAGTAGAGATGTTGAACATTTTTCCATATGTTTGTTGATTGCTTGTAGATCTTCATCTGTGAAGTGTCTATTCATTTCCTTAGCCCATTTGTCAATTGGATTATTTGCATTCTTGGTGTAGAGTTTTGAGTTCTTTATAGATTCTGGAAATTAACACTCTATCTGAAGTATGATTGGCAAAGATTTTCTCCCACTTTGTAGGCTCTTTCTTAGCATTGTTGATAGTTTCCTTTGCTGAGAGAAGGCTTTTTAGTTTGAATCTATCCCAGTTATTGATTCTTGCTTTTATTTCTTGTTCTATGGGAGTCCTCTTGAGGAAGTCTGGTCCTGAGCCAACATGTTGAAGATCTGGACCTACTTTTTCTTCTGTAAGATGCAGGGTCTCTGGTCTGATTCTGAGGTCCTTAATCCATTCTGAGTTTAGTTTTGTGCATAGTGAGAGATAGGGGTTTAGTTTCATTCTGTTGCATTTGGATTTCCAATTCTCCCAGCACCATTTGTTGAAGAGGATATCTTTTCTCCATTGCATATTTTTGGCCCCTTTGTCTAGTATGGGAAAATTGTATTTATTTTGACTTGTGTCCGTGTCCTCTATTCTGTACCATTGATCTACCTTTCTATTTTGGTACCAATACCAAGCCGTTTTTGTTACTATTGTTTTGTAGTAGAGTTGAAGATCTGGTATTGCAATACCCCCTGTTTCACTCTTCCTGCTAAGGATTGCTTTAGCTATTCTTGGTTTCTTATTCTTCCAGATGAATTTCATAATTGCTTGCTCTATTTCTGTAAGGTACGCCATTGGGATTTTAATTGGAATTGCATTGAATCTGTATAGCACATTTGGTAGTATGGCCATTTTGACAATATTAATTCTTCCTATGCAAGAACATGGGAGATCTTTCCATCTTCTAAGGTTTTCTTTAATTTCTTTCTTTAGTGTTCTGTAGTTCTCATTGTAGAGGTCTTTCACCTCTTTTGTGAGATTGATTCCCAAGTATTTTATTTTCTTTTTTTGAGGCTATTGTGAATGGGGTAGTTTTCCTAATCATTCTTTGCAAAGATTCATCACTTATGAATAAAAATGCCTTAGATTTATGTGCATTGATCTTATATCCTGCTAGTTTACTGAATTCACTTAAGAGTTCTAACAGTTTTCTGGTTGAATTTCCTGGTTCCTCTAAATATATATTCATATCATCAGCAAATAGGAATAGTTTTTCTTCTTTTCCTATTCGTATCCCTTTAATTTCTTTGATCTGTCTAATTGCTCTGGCTAGAGTTTCAAGGATGATATTGAATAGAAGTGGTGAAAGAGGGCATCCTTGCCTTGTTCCAGATTTTAGGGGGAATGCTTTCAGCTTTTCACTATTTAGAATGATATTAGCCATGGGTTTAGCATACATGGCCTTTACAATGTTAGGAAATGTTCCCACTATCCCTATTTTTTTTTTGTTTTTTTTAGTGTTTTGAGCATGAAGGCGTGCTCTATTTTATCAAATGCTTTTCCTGCATCTATTGAAATAATCATGTGATTCTTGACTTTAAGTCTATTGATATGGTGAATTACATTTATTGATTTCCTGATGTTGAACCAACCTTGCATCCCTGGGATGAAACCCACTTCATCATGGTGCACTATCTTTTCAATATGTGTTTGTATGCAATTTGCTAAAATTTTGTTGAGAATTTTTGCATCGATGTTCATTAAGGATATTGGTCTGAAATTTTCTTTCCTCAATGTGTCTCTGTGTGGTTTAGGTATCAGGGTAATATTGGCTTCATAGAATGAGTTTGGAAATATTCTCTCCTCTTCTATTTTATGGAATACTTTGAGAAGTATTGCAATGAGCTCTTCTTTAAAGGTTTTGTAGAACTTGGCTGAGAATCCATCTGATCACGGACTTTTCCTTGTTGGTAGGCTTTTGATGACTTTTCTATTTCATTACTTGAAATTGGTCTATTTCAATCGTGTATGTCTTCCTCGTTCCGTGTAGGCAATTCATATGTCTTTAGAAACCTGTTGATGTCTTCAAAATTTTCTATTTTTTGAAGTATAGATTTTCAAAATAGCTTCTAATTTTTTTTATTTGAATCGTGTCTGTTGTGCTATTTCCTTGTTCATTCTGATTTTTAGTGATTTGGGTTTTCTCTTGTCTTCTCTTTGTTAGTGTGGCTAAGGGTTTATCAATTTTGTTTATTTTTTTGAATAACCAACTGCTTATTTTGTCAATTTTTTGTATTGTTTCTTTTGTTTCAATTTCATTGATTTTAGCTCTGAGTTTAACTATTTCCTGACTTCTACTACTTTTGGTGTTGGTCTGTTGTTTTTCTAGGGCTTTGAGCTGCAGTGTTAGGTTGTTTATTTCTTGAGTTTTACTTCTTTTACTGAATGTGCTCCATGAAATAAATTTTCCTGTAAGTACTGCTTTCATAATCTCCCAGAGTTTTGATATGATGTTTTTTTGTGCTCATTTACCTATAAGAATTTTTTATTTCCTTCCTAATATTTTCTGTTATCCATTCATCATATAATAGCATATTGTTTAATCTCCAGGTGTTGGAGTAGTTTCTGGTTTTTACTCTTTCATTTATTTCTAAATTCAATCCATTATGATGTGATAGAATACATGCTAGTGTCTCTATCTTCTTGTATTTGCTAACATTAGCTTTTTGGCATAATATGTGGTCTATTTTAGAGAAGGATCCATGTGCTGCTGAGAAGAAAGTGTATTCACTCTTGGTTGGATGATATATTCTATAAACATCCATTAAGTCTAGATTATTGATTGTGTTATTGAGATCCACGGTTCCTTTGTTCAATTTTTGTTTGAAAGATCTGTCCAGTTGTGAGAGAGGTGTGTTAAAATAGCCTAGTATTATTGTGTTATGATCTATTTGGTTTCTGAAATTGAGAAGGATTTGTTTGACATACATGGATGAGCCACTGTTTGGGGCATAGAAGTTTATGATTGTTATGTCTTGCTGATTTATGGTTCCCTTAAGCAGTATGTAATGTCTTTCTTTATCCCTTCTGACTAACTTTGGCTTGAAGTCCACATTATCGGAAATGAGGATGGATATTGCAGCTTTTTTGCTGAGTCCATGTGCATGGTATGTTTTTCCCCATCCTTTCACCTTTAGTCTATGGTATCTTTTTCTATGAGGTGAGTCTCTTGCAGGCAACATATTGTTGGATCTTTCTTTTTAATCCAATCTGCCAGTCTATGTCTTTTGATTGATGAATTCAGGCCATTAACTTTCAGGGTTATTATAGAGATATGATTTGTATTCCGGTTATTTGCTTTATTTTTTAAATTTTATTCATTAATTTTTTGACATGACTTGGTTCCTCCTTTATTTGACAATTTCTTTAGGATAATTCCTCCATTTGCTGATTTGCTTTTTTGTTTTTTGTCTCTTCCTCATGTAATATTTTGCTGAGAATGTTCTGTAATTCTGGCTCTCTTTTTGTTAATTGTTTTAGCTTTTGTTTATCATGGAAGGATTTTATTTCATTGTCAAATTTGATGGTAAGTTTTTCTGGGTATAAGATTCTTGGTTGATATCCCTTTTCTTTCAGGGCTTGAAAAATGTTGTTCTAGGCCCTTCTAGCTTTGAGGATCTGGATTGAAAAATCTGCTGATATCCATATTGGTTTTCCCCTGAATGTAATTTGTCTCTTTTCTCTCACAGCCTTTAAAATTGTGTCTTTATTTTGTAGGTTAGGTATTTTTATTATAATGTGCCTTGGTGTGTGTCTGTTTCAATTTTATGTATTTGGAGTCCTATAAGCCCCTTGATCTTGATTTTCCATTTCATTCTCACTCTTTCCACTAAGAGTGTATTTAAAACTCTTAATTTAATTGAAGATAGATGTCATGTGCAATGTAATAACCAATTCTAGAAGCAGAGCCTGTCAATAACCATATGATGATGTTAGTTTTATTATTTTTTTGTATCATAGTGTCTAAAAGTATCCAAGCCATTATATCACATTTGGAAATACCAAATTTTAGAAATTATTTTCTTAGTTATATAACTATTCACCTTTTAGGTTTTGATTTTTAATGAACTTTTCAAAGTTAATAAATATATCTTCATATTTTCTGGGGCACCTACAATAAGGTTTCAAATGTAAAAAACTTCTTAATTTCTTAAACATGAATAAATTTGTAGAAAAAAATTGCTATATAATGAAGTGTTCTAAATAACAAACATGAAACTACGTTTACTAGATTCTAAAAATGATGCTTTATATTTAATTTTGATGTCTGGGATATATAAATTCAGGTGAGTTATCCTGAATTGGTGCCATAAAAAGAAGCAAACAAGTTAGAGAAATGTAATAAATATGAAAGTAGGAACCACAATATGCTTCAAGCATCCCATAATCATGAAGCATATATATGGACTATGATAAGATTTGCTTATTTTTTGAAATTATTTACTCCAAGACTCAGTATTACCTTGCAGAAAACATCTCTTCAACATCTTTTCTTTGACCCATCTTTGTCGCCATTCTTTGGTAATTTAGTAAATCTTTTCTTTTAGTAACTGTGTGTCGTTTCCATTCACTTCTCCACACGATTGTGGCATTCTTCTCTTTCTTGGAAGGATCAATATTTATATTTACATTTATCGTTAGCTATTTGACACACAGGAAGCACAGAGCTTATACTCTTTGTGATTCCAATCAATTTTATTTATAAGGTACTCTTAAAGCTCAATTCTCATGTTTTCACTTCATGAGATAATTTGTGCCAATGTAATTCACAAAAACTCATTCAATATATCACATTTAAATTTCTAATTTTTTTAAAAAGCACCCTAAACTAGAGATGGCTATAATTTATTCTAGGTAATTTGGATTAATAAAATAGTTTTATGAATGTCAGTATTTGTGAAATTATCATGGAGGTAAGGGGAATAACATTTCAAATCTCTCTCTTATCTCTGATCATTCTCACCCCCATAAGAAGACATAGCTTAGTAAGTTGAAGAATTGAAGTTTGATTTTATATTGGAATGGCTCAGAAATGTGTTCTCTTTTTTTGTAACCTACAGTAAAGGAAACCATTATGATAATTTTTCATATTTGGTGCATTTACCCCTAAATATATTTTCCTTCTTAGAATGTTCCCAAAGAAGAAGGAGAATCACATCAAACTTCTAATGAATCAAGGAAAGAGGGTAAACTATTTGAAAAATACCTATTTCTGAACTGCTCATTGATTTGAAAATATGGAATGTTTTCATATACTATCTACTTTGTTTTTATTATTATAGAAGCAAACACTGACACTAGGGAACCAGAAATCAGACCATTACCTGACAACTGTAATGCTGATCATAAAATGAAAAAGGGGCTGAAACCACTCTTGTAGAATTTGCAGTATAAAGAACAATCCACATTTTCTCTTCATATTAGTTGGTCCGAAGGTAAAATTAAAAAAATATATATATTTTTTCTTGTTTTTACATTTCATCCCTCATATGCACACAATGTTACCAAACAACCTAAATATAAGTTTAAGATCTTTAATAACATGGACAGCAACAGTTGTAGTTTATGTGTAGAATCAACATGTGTAGAATATGATGTAGTAAGTCATTATATAACAGAAGAATCAGAATGCAATGCTAAAGTATGGTTTGATAATATAAGGGAAAGTTATACTTGGTCTTTGGTAAGTTATGGAAAGTTGCTTCTCTTTCTAGTTCCTCAGGGCTGAGTAATGAAAGACCATTGAATATTGTCAAAGACTTTTCCTGCAGCCATTGAAATTATCTTATGATTTTTTCCTTGATTCTTTATCTGGAATATTAGTTTTATTACTTTTCATATATTAAACCATTTTTGCATCCCTTGAATGAAACCAGCTGACTCATGGTGTATGGTGTGTGTGTGTTTGTGTGTGTGTGTGTGAGAGAGAGAGAGAGAGACCCAGAGACATAACTAAGGTGTACTCTACAACTTGCCACACCTCCAGCTCCTTTTGTTGTTCATTTTGAGCCCAGATCTTTAAATTGCCAGGTCGACTGAAACTACAGATCACCTGACACAACCTCCTGAATTTCTGGGAATGCAGTGTTTGTTGTTTTCATTGTGATATTGAGTATATTTTGCATGTATTTTATAAAGATTTTTAGACTGCCACCCTCAAGGATAATGGCCTGTAGCGTTTTTCCTTGTTGTGTCCTTATTTTTATTTTCAATCAGGGTAATACTGACTTTTTAGAATTACTTTGGAAATGTCTTTCCTTCTCTTTTACATATAATGGTGGGGTACTGGTATCAATTGTTCTTTGACTATCTT
>NW_027632663.1:5308-13039 GCF_902686455.1 Sciurus vulgaris | reverse complement strand
CCAGACTCTTCAGATCTCTTACTGCAGCCGGTGGAGGCAGAGGCCATTAGGTCCAAGGAAATGCTTACACTGTGTGACACAGTGGATTTCTGAGGGTCCCCATCCTCTTTAAGACGCTGCGTAGCAAAAACAGTTGTGTCTTCCTCACCCGGTAGTCCATTATGACATATAACTGTATGGGAGTTAAGGAGAGAGGCTGCATGGGGAAATCCCACAATGCTAGACACAGTGTCCCAGTACCAACATGCAGAAAGAGGACACTAGGGAGCAGAGAAGACAGTGAGATCCCATGAGGTCACAGTCAGGAGGACCAAGAACATATCAGAAGAGGGGACAATTGGAGAATACTGAGAACTACATTTATTTGAGTACTGGGGTTATAAACTGTCCAGTGAGCCAGTTTTCCAGACCAGCAGTTCTTTCTCCTGTGACCTGTGGTTGAGCACTCATCACCTAGGTGTTCTTAGTCTTCTCTGAATCCTACCTTTAAACTCTTCTTGCACACCATTGCTCAAGTTTCCTGTTTTCTTTGGGAGTATTCCTCTTTCCCACCAGTGCTCAGGTTTTTTGGGTTCCTGTCCTTAATCTCCCTTCCCCCCCATTGCTCAGGGTTTTCTGTGTCATGTGGGTGAGTACCCCTCTTCAAATGGTGCTCAGTCCCCTCTGGGTTTTGTGGGTCAACACACCTTACCTACCAGTGCTCACTCTCTAATGAGTCTTGGGCAACCTATTTCCCTTGGTGAACTCTCTGGCTGAGCCCCTTTATTGGTAATGTCAGTACGCCATCTCAGTCCTTATCTTCATGTCCAGGGTCAACATGAACTATGGAAACATGTAGAGAAGTGGATACTTCCTCTTTCCCAACAAACTCAATAGGCCTTTGGTGCAATCAATGCAGATAGTCCTTCTCATCAGTCTTCATTAATACCTGACAATGCCTGATAATTTTAATGGATGTCAATTCCACAGCACTGCAGACCTCGTTCCACACCACTCACAGTTGAGCTTTCCCACACCATTGTTCAAGTTGTGTGAGTTCTCATGAGTGATGTAGCATGCCCAGTATTCTTGTCATCTCTCTGAGAAGGGGATGGCAAAGATATATTTAAGTATTTTCAGGATCTTATCCTGATATTTCACTGACTTGCTCTCATTTGACACAGAGAAAACCTTCCTAGACATCTGGGTTGGTTACAATGCACACCTTCAAGGAACAGTGTAAAATGTGAACCAACTTAAATATGTGCTTTCCATCCACTGTTCAGAAAGGTGTCAACAATCATGGTCATGTATCATCACCTATAAGATAAAGAGCCACTTGAGCAATGGTATGAAAATTGTGGATGTTGAATTGTGGGATGGAGCTGCCTTCAGTGCTGTGAAAATTGACATGCATTACAATTGATTTGGGTTTTCAGTAATTGGTGAGGTAGCCTGTCTGCATAGGCATCACCAAAGGCCTATTGAGGTTGGAGGAGGAGCATCCACATGTCTTTAAAGCTCCACCGTAATGTTGGCCTGGACATGCAGATAAGGCCCAGAGATGGTATAGTGACATTGGCTAGAATGGGACTAGCAACATAGAATTTATTCACAGAACCAGTTTTGCCAAGGGCTCAGTGTGAGCAGTGACTACAGATGGCAGAAGTCTGCCCAAACCCCATACACCAAGGGTTATTAAGGTACTTGGTTTTCAGAGGCATGATGAGGAGTCCTGTCTGCCTGGCAGAAAATAAAAAGGCCTTTTGAGATTTTGTTGAACACTGGAAGCATCCAATCCTCTCCAAGTTGACCACAGCAGCTGTTGGTATAAATAAGACGACCTAAAAGGACGTCAGAATATGTACTCACCTTTACCCCTGAAAGGGGACTTACCCAGAGATTTCCTACTAAGAGAACAAATTTCCCTAGGACCAGGTTGGAGATTTAGCACTGGTTGCAGAAGTGTGCCCTTACCAACATGCCCATAAGTGAGCCTGAGCACGGTTTGGAGAGTGGGCACTCACCCACAGGGGCTCAGAATCTCCTTAAAAATGCTGCAGGATTGGAGATTAAGGACAGGACATAGAGAAGAATGAGCAATGGTGGGAGAGGGGCACTTGCACACATGACTCAGAAGACCATAATAATGGTGGGGTAGGTGAGGGTAAGACAGAACTCAGAAAAGGCTGAACAATGTTAAGCAATCTATGATCAACACAGGATCTGGAGGAGGTTGAGATAATATTGGCTACAAGAATGTAGTGCAAGGCACAGAGGAGACTAAACACTTCTGTGAGGTGCACTCACACAGAGGACACAGAAGAGACAGGGTACTGGAGGGTAAGGGACAGTCCAAAATAATTTTCAGAGAAAACAGAGCATCTGTGTTTGTGGAACACTCCCTAGAGGACTCAGATGAAAATAAGCAATGGTGTGTGAAGGAGATTTAGGACAAAACCCAGAGATACCTGAGCAAAGTCATGTGAGTGGCATTCAACCACAGGATACAGTGTAGTTTCAATGAGGAAATCATCCACATTGCTCCTAGTTTCCACAGTGTTTTTGGTATGGACACACCAGAGATGTTGTACTAACATTAGCCAGAATGGGACTCACCCAGAGATTTTACTAAGGGAACCAAGTTGCCTAGGTTTCAGTGGAGAGTGAGCACTATTGTCAAAAGTGTGCTCAATCACAGCACCCACAAGAGACTCAGCACTGGTGGGACAGGGGTGCTCACCACAGGACTCAGAGGTTCAATGAGGAAATTATCCACATTGCTCCTAGTTTCCACAGTGTTTTTGGTATGGACACACCAGAGATGTTGTACTAACATTAGCCAGAATGGGACTCACCCAGAGATTTTACTAAGGGAACCAAGTTGCCTAGGTTTCAGTGGAGAGTGAGCACTATTGTCAGAAGTGTGCTCAATCACAGCACCCACAAGAGACTCAGCACTGGTGGGACAGGGGTGCTCAACCACAGGACTCAGAGGACCATACACATTTTTGTGGGAGGGAAGATTAAAGACTGGAACCAGAGAAGACTCAACACAGGTGGGAGAGGGGTGCTCATCCACAGGATTCAGAAGACCATGAGCAATGGTGGGGTTTGTGAGGTTAAAAGAGAGCCCAGAAAAGTCTGAGCAATATTGGACTATTTATGATCACATGCAGGAACCCACATAGGCTGAGATAAGATTGACTATGGGAACTCAGCATATGACCCAGAGGAGACTGAGCACTGCTGGTTTAGCAGCACTCACCCAGAGTCCCAGAGTACTCTGAGCACTGCTGGAGGACGGACACTCACCCAGAGGACACAGAGGAGACAGGGTACTAAAGGATAAAGGACAATCCAAAAAATATTCAGGAAAACCTGAGCCCCTGCATGTGAGTGACACTCATTTCATGACTCAGATGTCACTGAGTACTGGTGTGTCATGGGAAATTAAGAATAGGACCCAGAGAAGCCTGAGCATTCTCATATGAGTTGTGCTCATGAAAAAGAACCAGAAAAGAATGAGCAAGGAATGGTTAGGGAACTCAAACTAAAGAAACAGAGAAGACTGGTACTGTTAGGTGTGGGGCCCTGACCCACAGGAACCAGAGGAGACAGTAAGGACAGGTGAGGCAAACTTAGCAGCTTAAACAAGAAGGATGAGCCATGCTAATAGAGGGACTATCACCAAGAGGTCCCAGTGGATTCAGATCAGTATTTGGTGAGGGGAGCTCACCCAAAGGACTAAGAATACCCTGAGCATGATGGATGAGGGGAGATTTAGGGCTGAACCCAGAGAACACAGAGCAAAGATACTTGAGTTTTGCTAGATTACAGGATCCAAAGGAGACAGAGGTCTTTTGAGAGAGGGGTGCTAAACCTATAAGGATCAAAATTTTCAGAACATTTTTAGTGTATCACTTGGGCCGAAGTGTTATTTATCTCAGGTATAGTTGGAATGGTCCTATTTCAAATGTCTGAATACATCCTCTGTGATGATGAGAAATTGTCCTTGGCCACATTTCACACTTACTTTTGAAAGTGTGCATTGTGACTAACTCAGAAGTCTTAGGAGGTCTCCTCCCTTGTCAAAAGAGAGCAGGCAATAACATATCAGACAAGATCATGAAAACACTTAAATATATACTTTCCATTCACTGTTTGGAAAGATGTAAGAAATCCTGGGCATGCTACATCATCCATGATAACATAGTCACTTGCACACTGGTGTGGAAATGGTGGATGAAGTATGGTGGAAGGAGGTCCCCAGTGCTGTGGGAATAAACATCCATTAAATTGTACTTGGTTTCAGGAATTTTTGAGTAGCCTGTCTGCATGGTAGAACAAAAGAACTATTGAGGTTGTTGAAAAGAGGAAGTATCCTCATCACTGATTTCCACTATTTTGTTGGTATGGACTAACAGGTAAGGCCTGAGATAGTTTTGTTACATTAACTGAAATGGGAGATTTCACTAAGAGAACAAGGTTGCCTAGTGTTAAGTGGAGAGTGCGCACTAGTGTCAGAAGTGCACCCACCCTGATTATCAAGAATACAAGCAAAAACAGGTGTTGCTAAGGATGTGGGGAAAAAGGTACACTCATGCATTGCTGGTGGGGCTGCAAATTAGTGCAGCCACTCTGGAAAGCAATGTGGAGATTTCTTAGAAAACTTGGAATGGAACCACCATTTGACCCAGCTACCCACTCCTTGGCCTATACCCAAAGGACTTAAAATCAGCATACTACAGAGATGCAGCCACATCAATGTTCATAGCTGCTCAATTCACAATAGCCAGATTGTGGAACCAACCTAGATGCCCTTCAATTGATGAATGGATAAAGAAACTGAGATATATACACACAATGGAATATTACTCAGCCATAAAGAATAATGAAGTTATGGCATTTGCAGGCAAGTGGATGAAATTGGAGAATATCAAGCTAACTGAGTTAAGCCAATCTCAAAAATCCAAAGGACGAATGATCTCCCTGATCAGTGAATGATGACACACAGTGGGGGGTGGGAAGGAGGTAAGAATGGAGGAAAGAAGAACTGTGTAGAGGGATAGGAGGTGTAGGGGGGAAGGAAAAAATAATGGAATGAATCAAACACTATTATCCTATGTAAATATATGACTACACAAATGATATGCCTTTATTTCATGTACAAACTGAAACAGTATGTATCCCATTTGTGTACAATAAAAATAAATTTAAAAAAAGAAGTGCACCCACCCACAACACCTAGAGGGGACTGAGCACTGGTGAGAGAGGTGCACTCAACCACAGGACTCCAAGGACCCTGATCAATGGTGGCGTAGGTGAGGTGAAGAAATAATCCAGAAAAGGCTTAGCAGTAGTAGGTTACCTATGATCACACACAGGAGAAAGAGGAAGTTGAAATAATATTGGCTGCAGGAACTTAGCACATGGCACAGAGGAGAATGAGCACTGCTCGGTGAAGGGCAATCACACAGAGGACCTGGAGTGTTCTGAGCACTGCTAGATGAGTGGAACTGTACCAGCAGACACAGAGACAGAGTACTGAAGGGCAAAGGGCACTCCCAAACAAAGTTCAGGGAAAACTGAGCATCTGTGTGTGAGTGGCCCTCAACAGAGGACTCATATTACACTGAGCAATGGTGTGTGAAGGGAAACTAAGGACAGTACCCAGAGAAGGCTGTGCACTGCCAGGAGATGGGAGATAACCTACAGGACCTAGATGATTCTGACCTAGAATTTCCTTGGGGAACCTGGAAAAGGACAGAGAGAAGACTAAGCATTAAATTGTGAGTGGTGCTCAACAAAAGGACAAAGGTAAGAATGAGCAAGGAATACAATCTCAGTTAGGAAACTCAGAAAAAAGAAACTGAGAAGACAATACTGTTATGTGAGGATTGCTCACCCACAATTCCCAAAGAAGAGTTAGTAAGAAAGAGTTAGTTGAACTTATCAACTTAAACAAAGAAAGTTGAGGCATTTTAGGAGAGGGGCTATCATCAAGGGGTCCCAGTGGAATCAGAGCACTAGTGGATGTGGATGCTTGTCAACAGGACACAGAGAACCCTTGACAATGGTGAATATGGGGAAATTTAGGGCAAGACCCAGAGAAAACTGAGCACTTGTGCGAGAGTGCTGCTCAACCAGAAGACTCTGAAGACATTGAGCAATGATAGTTGAGATTAAGATTAGGGTAGAAACCTGAGAAGACAAAGAAAAAATAGATAAGTGGTGCTTGAATACATAATCCAGAGGAGAAAGAAGTCTTTTTGGAGAGGGTTCTCACCTATAGCATTCTGAGCTTTTGGAAACTCTTGTAGAGTAATCCCTTGGGCCAAAGTTTCATTGATCTCATTTATGGTTGAATGCCATTTTGAAGTTCTGAAGAAGTCCTCCATAAAGATGAAAATCATCCTTGGCCACATTTCACACTATATTTTGAAGGTGCCTGCCTCAGTATTCCTAAAATTTCTCCTTTTTTGTCAAAAGAGACTCTCCAGTGACATATAAGACAAGATCCTGAAAATAATTAAATATATGATTCCATCCACTTTTCAGAAAGTTGTCAAAAATACAGGTCTGCTACATCACTCATACAATCTCAGTTACTTCAGCAATGGTGTGGAAATGGTGGACAATGAGTAGTGAAATTAAGTCCTCAGTGTTTTGGGCATTGATATCTTTTAAAATTGTCTTGGTTTTTCAGACATTTGTGAGGAGTGTGTCTCCATGACATCACCAAAGTGCTATTCAGTTTGTTGCATAGAAGAAATATCCACATCTCTCCAAGTGTCCATATTAGTGTTGTCCTGGACATGCAGAAAAGGACAGAGATGTACTGACATTAACCATAATGGGGCTCACCCAGAGAAATCTTTAAGAGTACTGAGTTGCCTAGGGCTCAGTGAAGAGTGAGCACTGGTGGTGAAAGTCTGCCTACTCACAATATCCACAGGGTACTGACACTGGTGGGGCAGGGCTGTTCACCGGCAGAACTGAGAGAACCCTAATCAATGGTGAGAGTGAGAAATTAAGGATAGGAAGAGAGCAGACTGAGAACTCCTAGGTGAGTTTTGCTCATCTACAGTGCCTAGGAGTGTGAGCAGTGTTGACTCAGCTCAAAGGACAGTTTATATCCTTCATACTCACATGAATGTAGAACTCACTATTCTCTAATTGTCCCCTCTTCTCATGTGACCTTGCTGCTGCTCTGTGGTCTCATGAGATCTTCTCTGCCTCCTCTACTCCCCAGTATTATTTCCTCTTGGTGGTCTGGGAACAGTATCCAGCAGTGTGTGGTGCCCTGCCCAGCCTCTCTCCTTAACTCCCATACAGTCTGTGATGTCATAGTGGCCTAGGGGGAGGGGCAGGAACAGCCCTTTATCCTACAAAGGCCTTGGAGAGTGTGTGGGGCCCTCAGGGCTCACTGTGTCTTCCAGGGTAACTTTTCCATGAACCTAATGACCTCTGCCTCTACTGCCAGCAGTCAGAGGTCTGAGGAGACTGACTCCAGTTCTGTTTCTGATCCGGTTTTCCCTGAGTTTAGTAATGTCTACTTTGGGGATGCTGTCATAGGCATCAGGGTGGGGTCATAATTTGACTGTGTAGACAGGGTAATAGAGGCTCAGTTTCACACCCAGGTCCTGCTGGAGTCGGGGGCCTCTTTGTCCCACCCTGTTCACAGGGTGGGACACCCTAAGGCCTTGTTTCTAACCCTTGTTTTCTTGAGCTCAGCCAGGAAGCCCGGTC
>NW_027632663.1:0-5210 GCF_902686455.1 Sciurus vulgaris | reverse complement strand
CCCCTCTTATCTACTTCTCCTGTATGTATTCATCTTATGGCATTATGGCATTATGTGATAATGTTCCCTATCCACTAAGTTTCTTCAGGAAGGAGAAAGAGCCCTTTATGAGCTTTTACAGGCCTTATAGGATGATGAAATGAGCAGAAGTTCAGTCAGTTTCCAAGTCATTATAAATAGCCTTTAAGCTAGCAAGTTCAGGTAGTGATAATTTCTCATCATTAACCACTCTTGTAAAATGCCTAAAAGTTGATTTGCTGGGATAATCACTTACTTCTCCAAAACAGGAGAAAAAAGAATCACAGAAAAGGGGTGAGGGATACTGGATTTCAGAGGGGTTTGATTCCACTGGAAACAGATTCACTGTCTTAACAAGTAAGTCCCATGAATAAGAATAAAGCCTACATGAGTGCTATTTCCTTGAGTCTAATATATCTTTCTACCAATATCCTCAACATGGTTCTGTACCCAGTTGTCCCAGTCCTGACTTTCACACTCTGAAGCATGGCATCACCACAATCCAAATACTGAGGCAACCAAGCTTTGAGGACTATACATATTTTCCTTTCTAAGAAGAGCATCCATGATACAGGTGTAGTGTGCCAAACTCTCAATAGAAAAATCACAACATATAATCTTTTAAAATTATGATTTTTCTGACAGCTAGACCAATGTAGACAAAATAAAAATTTTAAAGAGATTTATTATGACCACAGCTTTCCTACTGAAATCCAAATTAGGCAAATACAGTGATTAAAGGCACAGTGTGAATCCCAGAACAATCTATGTCAGTGCTAGATTGCAACACCCTGGAAACACCGCCCATAAACTTTGCCCTCTGGTGTTCTGTTAGCAAGGAGCAGCAAGGGAGAGCAGTCTACATATATCCCTCCTCATGTCCTCACATCTGCAGCTGTGTACTCAGGGTATGGTGATCCTGACAAAGAGGAACTTAGGGGACACCTAGTTTGTCTCAGGTGCAAGACTGCAACTCAGATCTGAAGGGTCAAACCCCAGGTGGCATGGAATCGTGTGTGTGACTGAGGAATGTTTCATTGCAGTTGCAATATTGGTGACACGTTCCTCCCAGAGAAGTGGGACAAAGATGATGCTTTTCATGTGGCTTGATCAGTTGCCTTCTGAACTCTTTCAGTTACTGGGCATGGTTTGTTTCTAATGGAGCCTGTTGAGAACATGCATCCTGGTTCCAGTTAGCGCTCTGTCTTGCCTGTCTGCTCGCTGCCAGTGAAGCTCACAAAAGCAACCCTAGTCGTGAGAATTCTATAATAGTATGGATTCTATAATAAGACTACCATTCACAGGACAACTGTTATATCACTTTTGGATGGTGTAGTATTGGTATCACATTACTATTAATATCTAAGGACAGATATTGCATTAGATTGAGGTGTTTTATTATTATATTATTTTTGCATAATAGACTACATAACTACACAACAGCTATTATATTTTTTATGAATGTTATCGCACACCTCTTCTTTCCAGTATCCAAGGTCTATAGAAGCTATTATGTTACTATTAAATGCTATACTATGGATAATGTAAGAGTATTTAAAACCCTCAGGGTCATTATTATATCAGTTACTTCCTACAATATGAATATTACATCAATTTTAAAAGGCACCTATCATATCAGTTTGATATGTCATAATATGGATATCACATTAGTATTAAAAGTCATAAATAAACCTTTAGGTCACATTTAGAAACTGAAGTATGCATATCATCTTTGCATTAAAATCAACATGGTAGTTAATACATTAATTTAAATAACATAAAATTATTTAATGCCAAAAATGCAGATATTTTATTAGCATAAGGTTGTATAATATAAATATGCTACTGTTAAATGCTACACAACACCTGTTTACTAGTTTTAGATATTATATCAAGGATATTAAATGAATATTAAAATCCACAAGTAAGTTATTATATTGGTTTCACAGTTTATGGATAAGATGGCATATAGTAATATTAAAGGCTACAGAACATATATTTCATTGGTTTTTTAGGTGATACATGGATGTCATATTTGTATTTCAAGGTAGAGTGGAGCTAATAAATTCATTTTTGATGCTAGGCTATGAATAACACATTAGATTTATCGGCCACAGCACAGCTTCTATATTTTTATTTGATACTCCAGTTTGGATATTATATTAGTATTTGAGTACTCTGAATGGCTGTGATATCCATTTCTAATGTTGTAATATCAGACTGTTCGTTGCTTGTATTTTTATTTTTTCTATAATTTACATGTTATCCTTTAAAAAATAAATGGTATTTATAAAAAATGGTCAAGTGAGGATTGTATATGAATATGAGAATTCACAGAGCAAATACTTGTGAGTATTTTAGGCCACAGTGAAGATTTTATGTGAGTGGTAGAGGTCAAGGGACAATATTATGTAAAAGTTACCAGAAGGAGGATAAGTAAATGTCATAGACCACATAAAGATATTCTGTATCACAGGCTATAATGAGGTAATTATCAACATGTCAGACACATTGTGCAGGTAATATGTGATTGTTGGTAGGCAGATTAAAGATATTATGTGAATGTGAGCTGCCAGAGTGAAGACATAATGTGTCAGAGGCCTCAGTGAGTGTAATGTCTGGATTTCAGTGGCTACAGTGAGGACAGTTTTTCAAGGTTAGTGGTCAGAGTGAGAAGATTATGTGAGAACCTGAGGCCATAGTAAGTATATTATATGAATGACAGAGGCCAGGTAAGGACTTTATGTGAGTGTCAGATGTTATAGTGAGGGTATAATATGAGTTTAAGAGGCCACATGGAGGATATTTCATGTGTGTCAGAGACCAGAGGAAGAGTATTGAGTAAGAGACAGAGGTTTTAGTATGGACATATGTGCATGTAATTATTCATAGTAAGGATATTATGTGAAAGTCAGTGTCCAAAGTGAGGGTAATATCTGACTCTGAGAGGTCACATGATATGTGAGATTTAGAGGTCAGTGAGGTTATTATGTGAAAGTCAGAGGCCACATTGAGGTTTAGATGTTTGTGTCAGAGGCCACAATCAGGGTTTTATGTGATTATCAGGGTAACAGTGAGGGAATTTTATGAGTCAGACCAAGGGAAGATATTATGTGATTGTCATGGCAACAGTGAGTGTATTATATGAGTGTCAGAGGACACAGGATATCATGTGAGAGTTAAAGACCATAGTGAGAATATTGTGTGTTAGAGGGCACAGTGAGGACTTTACATAAATGTCTAAGTCCACATTGCTGACATTATATCAGTGTCAGATGCCAGGCTATGTTTACTGAATGTCAGAAGCCTCAGGGAAGATACTCAATGAATGGCAGTGGTCACAGTGATCACACTGAGAATATTATGTGTCAGTGGTAAGAGTGATGATATTATGTGAGTGTCAGAGGCTGCAATGAGGGAATTATGTGAGTCTTATTGGCCACAGTGAGGGTATTATATCAACTTCAGAGGCCACATTGAAGATATTATGTGAATGTCAGAGGCCACTGTTATGGTATTTTTGTGAGTTTCAGAGCCAGAGTGAGGTAAAAGTCAGAGGCATAATTGTGTATATTATGTAAGTGTCAGAGGTCACAGTGATGGTATTATATGAGTGTCAGGACCAAATGAGGATATTATGTGAGTGGCAACTCTCCCAGAAAAAATATTGTATGAGTGTCAGAGGCTACAGTTGGATATACTGTCCATCACAGGGACAACACTGTGGAAATTCTGTAGGCGTCAATGGCCACAGTGAGAATATTCTGTCACATCAGGGGCCAGCTTGAAGATATTATGAGTGTCCCAAGTCACAGTGATTGTCTTGGACCATAGTGAGTGCATTATGTGAGTTGTCAGAGTGACAATTACATTATGTGAGTATATGAGGTCACATTGAAGGTAGTTGGTGAGTATTAGAAGCCACATTGAGGGTATTATATGAGTGTCAAGGTAATAGAGATGGCATTTTGTGAGTGTCAGCTGCCAAGAGAGGATATTATGTGAATATCAGGGGCAAAAGTGAGTATATTAAGTGAGTGAAAGAGGTCACAGTTAGAATATTATGTGAGTTTTAGAGGCCCGGATTGAATTTATTATATGATATCAGAGGAACCAAATGTGGATATTATATGAGTATCAGAGGCTACATTGCAAGCATGACTTGTAGAGTCTCAGGTCACAAAATATAATTATGTGCATGACAAGTCACATTGAACTGTAATATGTGAGTATAGGAGGCCAATCTGTGGATATTTTGTTAGTATCACAGATTAGAATAAGGATACTATGTCAGTATCAGAGACCAAAAGGATGACATTATGAGTGAAAAAATTCACAGAGAGGATATTACATCAGTTTTAGACATCACAAATTATTTTAATGTCAGAGGTCAAAATGAGAATATTTTATATGTGTCAGAGGACCCAGTGATTATATTTATGTGACTTTCAGAGGACACAATGTGGTATTATGTGAGTGACAGAGAACAAAGTGGTAGTATTCTGGGTCTGAGGTCATAGTGTGTGTACTATGTGATTGTCAGAGACCAGAATTGGGGATTTATTTGAGTGTCAGAGGGTACAGTGAGGGTATTCAGTGAATGCCAGAGGTCACAGTATAGTTATTATGTGTCAACGGTAGCATTTATGATATTATGTGTCAGAGGCCAATTAAGGATATAATGTCTGTTTCAGAGGTCAAATTGAGTGCATAATGTGAGTATTTGAGATCACAATGAGATTATTTGAGTGTCATTGGTCCAAGTGAGAATATTACATAGTGTCGTGGTCAAGTGAGGATAATTTGTGAATGTCATAAACCAAAGTGAGGGTATTAATAAGTAACAGAGGTCCCAGTGAGTTTATATTGTGATTATAAAAGGTCACAGTGAGGGCATTATGTGAGTGTCAGAGGTCATGTGAGGACATTGTGTGACTATCAGATTCACAGTGAGGATATTACGTGAGTATCACATAACAGGTGAGGAAATTAAGCGAGTATTGGAGGTACCAGTAAAGATAAATAAAATTGTCCAAAATCATTTCAGAAAGTTATGTGAGTGTCAAAGATCACAGTGAAGACATAATGTATGAGTGGCCACAGAGGTATTATGTCAGTTTCTTAAAAAGAACAATGAGAATATTAATTGAGTGTCACAGGGCTCAGAAGAGGAATTGTATGAAAGTCAAAGG
>NW_027632664.1:0-26687 GCF_902686455.1 Sciurus vulgaris | reverse complement strand
AAAAGAGAAGAAAACCAGGCTGAAACCTAATACTCAGAAACTCGGGCATCAGTGATGGACTCCTTGGAATGAGCTCAGCCAGCCTGGGGATGGAATGGTTACAATCTCAGCCTTCATTAATGCTCCAAACACTCAGCCCCTAATTTACAACTATTTAACAGCAAACATTCTACAAGTACCTTTGGGGACCTCTGAGGACAGAAAGAAGTCTGAAAGAAATTAGGTGCCTAGAGAGCTCTACACAAAGGCCAGAGTCTTTCGTGCAGGCAGGCAATTTGGCTGCACTTTCTGAGTGGGGTGGGAAAGGTGGAGCGAGAGGCAAAAAAGGGCTGGGGTGGCTGACCTGCTAGGTACCCACGGCCTTGTGTACGTGTAGGGTTGAACTACAGGTGGGGCCTCTGCCTGCACAGCCAAACCCTATTCCAGCAATTTAAATAAATAAGAACATTAAAAAATCAAAACCACACTACAACAACCCTTGTGGAGCATTTTCTCTCAAGTGCTGAAGTAAAGAACAAACTCAAGTAGAGTAAAGAGAAGAACACACAGCCCAGGGCAGAGCCAGGCCTGACTGGGGTGGTGGGTGTGGCAGGCACTTCAGCACCTCAGCACCTCAGCAGGCCTTCCTCCATTCTAGAAGCTCTTTCCTTCAGCCCACCTGTGCCCTGTGAACAGGGGGACAGAACTGGTCAGGCAGCTTCTCTCCCAAGGCCACCATGAGGAGTCCCCTCAGTCAAGAGTGAAACCTCTGACAGAAGACTTGAATTACCTCCACTCCAGCAGAAGGGAAGGTAAACAGATGATTTTTAACTAACAGTTTTACCTAAATGGATTACCATTGAGGATTAGCTTTCCCCAGCATCAATACTGGGTATGTGGCTGAGAGGAAGATGGTGGGCCCCCAGTCATGATCTGGAAGGACTGGTTCTGCCCTGGGTGTGAAGAGGAGGGCAATGTCCTATCTAACTCCCTTGTCAAAGGTACTCAGATCCCTCTAGAACAAACTCAGGGAAAGTGAACCCCTAGTTGAGGGTGCCCCAACTTCAGAGAATCCACATTCAACAAGCCCAGTTCATCATCCTGGAGCAACAGGGAAGTACCAGGTCTGCCCAGAGTGAGAAGCAGCAGGGAGGGTGAAGTGTTCCTGTGCTGTGGCACCAGGAATGGCACCTGGGTAAATGATAGGCCTGTGTTCAGAGGCTGGGGCCCTCCTCCCATAGCCAGAGGAGGTCCCTCACGCAACTTCTTCTCCTGAGAAGAGCCAGCATGTTTCTCTGCTACAGTTCACAGCAAGCGCACCACCACTTAAGAGAACTAGAGCATCATATCAAAGTGCTGGGCACTGAAGAGATGGCTGTGGTGGTCAGGAGACTTGGCCATGGCCCTGCCTCCTATCTCCCACTGAGTGGGTAGAATGCTGCCCCCTCCCAGGGGCTCATCTGTCAGTGAGTGAGGCTCCCTGGGAAGCAGCAGCAGCTCCTCCAAGGCCTGGTCATTAGCCATGGGGCTGCATCCTTAGTCCTTTCAGTGATGGCAGCTGGAAGCTGGGCTGGCTGGGGCTCCATAGGCTGCTGCTAAATAGGGAGCCTGGGATCCCACAGCAGCCATGCAGAAGTTCAGCAAGGAGCCTGCTACTGGAAAGCAACATGGCCTGTCCTCGTGATATGTGAATGTCCTGCAGGTACAAAGGTGATACCTCTGGCCTCTGACAGGAGTGCCAGAATTGCTCCCTCCTGGATCAGCCTGGGTCAGTTGTACAGAGGCCAGCATATGTCAGACTGCTGGGCCCCTTGAGGGATGGTGTCATGGCCACTGCATGCAGAACATGAAGGCCCTGGAGGGAGCAGATCCCAATCTGTGTCCCATCCTTGGTTCTGGCTGGCTAGACTATGCTAAGGCAGACAGAGCAGTGGTGCCTCTGAGTGGATGCATGCCAAAGCCACATCTGTATTTTCTGGCAGAGGGTGCCAGACAGAACTGGGCTGAGGAGCAGGACACAGTTGTGGACTGGGTCCACCCTTAGGGCAGCAACATGTCTGCCTCAATACCCTGCTCCAGTACCCAAATTCTCCATGATTCTGCCTGGGGTGTTTGTTCCAAAGGGACAACCTTGAGACTGGGATACTAGAGCATAATATCAAAGTGCTGGGCAGTGGAGAGATGGCTCTGGTGGTCAGGGGGTCTGGCCATGGCCCTGTCTCTGTACCAGCAGCTCTGAGTTAAAATTCACATTTGAAAAAGTGTTGCCCTGTGGTCCGATCAGCACACTCACTAGCTTCAATATTTGTTGGCTTGTTTCCAAAGAGCGCTGAAGCTTTTTAAGAGAAGAAATGTGGGAGGAGATTATATAAAGTCTGTTCTTTGTTTATCAAACAAACAGGCAGAGGAGGACCTGGGGTGCATGGCCACCCAGGGTGCACAGCCAGCCTGGGCACATTCAGAGGACTCTTCCATACAGCCTTGGCTCCCCTGAGCCTCAAGCTCATCGCACAGAGCAAGGGGTGATTTACCAGGCATCCTGTGCCATGCTGGGCCCCAGTCCCTGCCAGACAGCTTTTGTAATATCCACTCTTAAAAGAAAAATGATGGTTTTGAACTATTAACCCTTCCCCAGAAAGGAATGAAATTAAAAAGAGGCCACTGACAAAATATTCACATGGGAATCTGTAATATAACAAGCTAAACATGTGCCCAGCAGTTGCAGACTGGTTCGAGGAAAGACAGGAAGTGAAATCAAGGGCTGGCTATGGCCAGGTGGTAGGGGACTGTTTGTCAAACTTGAGTTCTGTCAAGAAAGAATCACAGGAACTGGGGTTCACACTGGCCTCAGGGAAGCAGAGCTATGGTGTGGTGTGAATGTCAGATCTCAGGGAGAGAATGGAAGGGAAAGAAGCTGCTTCTCTAATGGAACCCAGTAGAAGAGGAGACAGAACCAGGGTGTGGAGCACACAGGTGCTGTCCAGCTGCAGGATCAGTAGTGGCCAGACCAGGACTCATGTTGGCCTCATGCCCACTGGAGCAGCTGGGTGATGGAACCTCCTTCTCTTGGTATTCAAAGGGGTAAGGATACCTCTCCTTCTACCTCAGTGGCTTTAAAGGTCAAATCTGATCCTGTGAATGAAATGTGCTGTACAGTTCAGGGTTCTACACAAATGTAAGCTATTTCAGGTATGAGGCTCTTCACAGAAAATGTAGCAGCCCAGGTAGCCCTGCAAAAAAGTCAGGAGAAAGCAAGATCACTGTTATAGAGGACACAATGGGACAACTCAATATAATCAGGTTTGCCAAGGACTTTGCCACACACCAACAGCTCCTGTCCCCTCATCAGAGACCAGTGGACACAGGTTTTTACCAGGAAACTGAGAAGAAACCTGGCTTACCTCCAACAGGCCTCTCTGCTGTTTCAAGTGTGCCAAGTCCTGGGGTGGGCAGCAAGAAGCAGAAGCCCAAGGGCCTGGGTCTCTACCTGACTCCTTTCTAAGTTCATTCAGCTCTGGTCCCCATCACTCTCTGGAAAGGAGGGAAAGAAAGGAAGCGAGAATGGAAAGTTAAAAAAGAAGAACTCTTCATCTACTGATCACAGAGAGAGAACAAAACCCAAATCCCAAGAATTGGGAACCCTACAGAGATGGATGGCAATAACTGACCTGAGTTTCTCCAAAGGCCAAAGACTATTGAGGTCCCTGAATTACAGGTCACAAACTGCCCTGAGGCAACAGGCTTGCAAGAGCCAAAGCAAGGCCAGGAAAAAAACCCGTTCTTGAAGTAAAGTCCTAACACACGAAAGAAACCTGTTCATCGAGGAAAAGTCCACACCAGGCCCTGGTTTCCAGACAACTACTTCAGAGTGTTAGACAGTGTGAATGAGCAAATGGTCCTCTGAAGGCCATCTGAGAATTTGGGAAATCCTTGCCCTCTGGACAACAGATGTAGACGTGTTGTGGGACTATCTCTGCACCCCCATGGAGTCCCCAATGTCCCCTCCAGGCACAGCTAGGTGCTCTAACAAGACCTTCATTGTAATTTCCAACAAGGGGGCAATGTGACCATCTCTTGTACAGAGTGAGCCAGCCACCCTTCCAGAGTGCCACATGAGATATAAGAGGAATGTCTTCCTGATGGACATGGAACAACCAACCCATCCTGGCCAAGGGATTTTTGTGTCACACAACAGTGGGTGTGATGTAAAGCAGCAATGACAGACTTCTCAACTGAATGGCCATTCCTTAAGAGATCTGTATCCCCATTGGGCAACTTATTGAACAAAATAAATACAATAAAATCAGCAAGAACTGCTCTCTGACAGTGAAAGCCCAGCTCATGCTTTGCTGGTGCCCCCCAGATTTCAACAGACCCTCTGAAGGCAGCATGCTTGGGGCACAGGGAATGGGCCATAAGACCCAGTCTCACACCTGGCTGTGCCTGCTCTCTGGACTTGGCCAAGACATTAAACTTCTATGAGTCATCATGGGTTTGCCCTAGATAATACTTTTTCTTTTGAATTTCAGAAAAGTTGAGCAGCATAATGAGTAAAAAAGCTCGAAGATCAGCTGGAAACAAAGTGAGAGTGAAGTCATCCTGGTAAACCTGAGGGTGCCTTCACTCTTTTTATTTTTAAATCATTTTTATTGTAAACAAATGGGACACATCTTGTTTCCCTGTTTGTACATGCAGTAGAGGCATAAGATTTGTGTAATCATACATTTACCTAGGGTAATAGTTTTTGATCCATTCTGTTATTTTTTCTCACCCCCCCACCCCTCCCACCCCTCTTATCCCTCTATAGAGTCCCATCTTCCTCCATTCTTGCCCCCTTCCCACCCCCTATGTGTGTTAACATACACTTATCAGTGAGATCATTCACTCCTTGGGTTGGCTTATCTCACTTAGCATGATATTCTCCAACTGCCTCTAATTGACTGAAAATGCCATAATTTTATTATTCTTTATGACTGAGTAATATTCCATGGTATATATATATCATATATATGGTACATATATGGATATATATATATATATCCATATATATATCACAGTTTATTTATTCATTCATCAATTGAGGGGCATCGAGGTTGGTTCCACAATCTCGCTATTGTGAATTGAGCAGCTATGAGTAGCTATGAGCTATGAACTATGAGTGCTCATAAATCCAATGTATTTTTATACATATGTGATAAATCTTCAGAAAGAGAAGTTAGGAAAACTACTGCATTCACAATAGCTTCAAAAAAAATAAAATACTTGGGAATCAATCTCACAAAAGAGGTGAAAAACCTCTACAATGAGAACTACAGAACACTAAAGAAAGAATTTAAATAAACTTTAGAAGATGGAAAGATCGCCAATGTTCTTGGATAGACAGAATTAATATTGTCAAAATGGCCATACTACCAAACATGCTATACAGATTCAATGTAATTCCAATTAAAATCCCAATGATGTACCTAACAGAAATAAGAAAGCAATCATGAAATTCATCTGGAAGAATAAGAAACCCAGAATAGCTAAAGCAATCTTTAGTAGGAAGAGTGAAGCAGGGGGTATCACAATTCCAGACCTTCAACTATAACAAAGCAATAGTAACAAAAATGGTATGGTATTGGCACCAAAACAGACAGGTAGATCAATGGTACAGAATAGAGGACACTGGCAAAAACCCAAATAAATACAATTTTCTCATGCTAGACAAAGGTGCCAAAAATATGCAATGGAGGAAAGATAGCTTCTTCAACAAATAGTGCTAGAAAAACTGGAAATCCATATGCAACGGAATGAAAATAAACTCCTATCATTCACCCTGCACAAAAATCAACTCACAATGGATCAAGGACCTTGAAATCAGAGCAGGGACCCTGCACCTTATAGAAGAAAATGTAGGTCCAAATTTTCAACATGTTTGTTTAGGATCAGACTTCCTTAACATGACTCCCATAGCACAAGATATAAAAGCAAGAAAGAATAACTGGGACAGATTCAAACTAAATAGCTTTCTCTCAGCCAATTAAACTATCAACAGTGCAAAGAGAGAGCCTACAGAGTGGGAGAAAATCTTTGCCACTCATACTTCAGATAGAGCACTAATTTCCAGAGTATATAAAGAACTCAAAAATCTCTACATCAAGAATAAAAATAACCCAATCAACAAATGGGCTAAGGATATGAACAGACACTTCACAGAAAAAGATCTACAAGCAATAAACAAACATATGAAAAAATGTTCAACATGTTTAGTAATAAGAGAAATGCAAATCAAAACTACACTAAGATTCCATCTCGCCCCAATTAGAATGCAATTATCAGGAATACAAGCAACAACAGGTGTTGGCGACGATGTGGAGAAAAAGGTACACTCATACATTGCTGGTGGGGCTGAAAATTAGTGCAGCCACTCTGGAAAGCAGTGTTGAGATTCATTAGAAAACTTGGAATGGACCCATGATTTGACCCAGATATCCCACTCCTAGACCTATACCCAAAGGACTTAAAATCATACTACAGAGATACAGCCACAACAATATTCATATTCACAATAGCCAGATTGTTGAACCAACATAGATCCCTTCATTCTTAATAGGCCAGGAGTGCTATCATTCTTCTTCCCAATTATGCACAGGAGAAAATTGCTGGGGCAGAAAATGAAAGGCTGTGTGTACAACCAGGACCCACGGGGCAGAAGGCTTTCCTTCCTTGAACCTAGTGATCTCCCACAACACAGGCAGGTCTGTAGTGGCACTGGTAAGATTCAGTCAATAAAAAAATAATGCTGAGCACACAGAAATCATTGTCACAGAAACAAACCTGTACAATGTCAGTTACATCCCCAGACACTACTGAATGGCCTCTGTGGGTGGAAATCATCCCTGGCTGGAGCTGCTACTCTCAGAGCACAGGCTGGCAGTGTTGATGCCTCCACAGAGAGCAGGTGTGTGGAAGCAAGTGCTAGCGAGTGTGCCCAGGGATGCCACAGTGATGCAGCAGCTCATGAAGTGCCTGCAGAGGGGCATGTCATCATGGAAGACCATGGACCAGCTGCACCACATCATTTTGCCAGACCTGAGCCTGGATTTCCATGTAACTGTGAGACCCAAGTGCCCTTGAGGTTGACCTTTCTGCATAGCACATATTTCAGGGGCTACTTTAGCTCTTGAAGAGATTTGATTTATTAATGCATTGACATTCAAAACTGTCTGTGTGCCAATAAAAGAAAACAAAACCTATCCCGCCTCTCCCCTTTGCCTACCCTTTATGACTCACTAACCGCAGAGCCAGAACAAAGCAGCCAACCTCCTTACTAGGAAATACTACTTCCATTTTTCTAATGTGCTCAAGGTACCATGTTGGACTTCACCAAATCCCAAAACTCCCGACCATGCGAGCTGGGTGCTGCTGTTACTCTAGAATGCATTTCTCCTAGGGCAGCCCAGGGAGGTGTTTCATTGCTTACTTAAGAGCCCATTTGCAAGGATATGTCTATTCTGTGCTCCTTGGAACCTTTCATACAATGGGTGACTAACAGTGACAATGATGATGCTTATCACAGTAGCCATCAATAAGCACAACTACAACCTTCATCGCCACAAATAAGGCATCCTACTGGTGGTCTCCCTGCCAGAGGATGCAGGGCCACAGGTGAAGTCGAGCTGTGTGAGACAAGGCACACTCACTCCAAGTAGCATGCCAAAGTGGGGATTAACAAAGGGCTCATCCTGTCCTTTGAAGGAGGTTCCCACTACACGACTGAGCCAGGCTTGTCCTCCACTCGGGCTGCTCAGTCTCAGTCCAGGGTGCAGGGCTCATGCCATCCTCTGCTGCTGTACCGCCAGCTCACCAGCTGGGCTGGGCATCACCTTCAGCGCATCCGTGTGCTCACCAGTGCCCAGAAAAGGGCAGGAGGGCCTGGGGCAGCCCTTCACTCTCGCAGGATCTCCTCCCTGCTGGCACCTCCAGTCCCGTGGTTCAGGACTCAGACACATGCTGCGAGTCCACAGCAGGCAGAGCTACACAGGGAGGTGCCCACACCGCCCTGCTTTTTGCACATGCCCAGCTCTCATGCAGCTGAGACAGGTGGGGCTACACAGGCACATGCGCAGCACAGGTCCAGACCTGCCCACTCCGTGTGTGCCAGAGCTCTGGAGGCCTCCACTTCGTGTCTGGCATTGGCATCTGGCTGCTTCAGTGCTGGTGGAGAAATAGTGCCTGGAGCACGTGTACCTGTGGTCGCCCTGCCCTCAGGGAAGGCCACCCTCAAGAAAGACAGCCTCCCTTCAGTAAGGCTGCTGCCCCTAGGGAACTCCGCCTACTGCCACACTCAGGTAAGGCCGCCTGGGCAACGTGGCTGCCTTAGGGGAAGGCCGCCTCCCCCCACTGCCCCCAAGTCAGTTCGCTCCGCATGCCTTGGGTCAGGGGGTCAGACCACCCTCAGGGAAGGCCTCCGCCCTCCTTGGGGTCTCAGGTTGGTGTGTCTTGGGGCCATGGGAGCTCGATCTGAGACTGACCCCAGGGCTCTAGACCTGAAGGTCGTGGATCCTGGACAGGAAGGCCTCAGGGGCTGGGCACAGACCTATGGGAGGCCAGGGATTCCTCGTGCTCAACCTAGTCTGTGGCAATGACCACCATCGGTGATGCACCTCTCTTGGTAAGGTCACTGCTCTCGGGTCAGGCAACTCTTGGTTCAGGACAAGGCCAGGCACTGTGGGGCAAAAAAGGTAGTGCAAGGCAGAGCAAGGAGTAGCAAGGCAGAGCAGAGTGGGTTGGGGGTTGGGGCATGCAGGGGAGGGGTGGAACCACTTGGGGAATTACCAGAGGGCTGCTCAGGGTGGGTCAACTGTGTGCACAGTCATGTGGCAGAACACTTACTTAGCATGTGAGAGCCCTGGCTTGGTTCTCAGCAGTGTGGGTGCATACACACACACACGCACACACACACACACCACAATAAATCTTCCTAATTAAGATGACTTTATTCTAAGAAAAATTTTCAGATCCTTAGAAGATAGAAGCAGAATGGTGATATGTTTAATGTCAGCTATTATATGGCATGATATTTAAGACCACTCTACAAAATTTCCTCAGGACTCAAATCATTATAGTATTTAAGAGACAAGACAGCAGTTACTTTTTGTAATTCAGATATATTTATAAAGATAATCTTTTGAAAATTATTTTCTTTTCTAATTTTCAAACTTAGAAAGTGTAACCATTTATCTTCCTAAAGTTGTACATTCATCAGAAAGTTTTTCTCTTATTACTTGCCATCAAGGAGATGGGCCTATTGTCACAGGAATTGCTGTGACTAGGTTTTATAATACAAATGCCCCTATGGCTTTCAGATCAAAGTCAGGTATACCTCTCATATTTGTTGAATTTATTAACAAAGCACATAAAATTTTTATTATATTTGAAACATCATCAAATTTGAATTAGTAAAAGCAAGGGTTTAACATGTTATATCATGAGCTGAACACAGTGCAATTTAGTTTTGAGCATTTTGGGAGTTTGGCATAATGACTTCTGCCCTGTTCTGTGATCAAATGTGTGGCCTGTACAAATTTTTGGCAGTGAGAATTGAACCAAGTGACCATTGTAGCATGTGCTAGGCAAGCACTGAGCTACATACATCCCCAGCCATTTAAATGTTTTATTTTTGAGACAGCATTTTGCCTAATTGCCCAGGTCGGTCCCAAATGTATCTTCCCCCTTCCTTAGTGCTGGGGTAATAGCACTTGGTGTCAAGGTACCTGAATTGTCATGGAGGATTGATGTATTATATGATTCTAATGTGTCCTTTCCTAAGCTAGGCCATTTCCATTTTCCCTTGTCAACAGTCAGTAAAATCTTTCTGTTGTTTCGATGTATGTTTAAGATGAACATGCTTTATGATGAGACACTACCATTCATTATAGTCTAGGTGTGCAATGCACTCTGAGGCAATATTTTTATTTTGATAGTGTACACTATTTCAGGTCTAACATGTTTTGCTACAAGAAGTGATTATTCATTTTGTACTTGATTATGTAATTAAGACATAATTTTTTTTTTTCTTTTGTGGTGCTGGAGGTTGAACTCAGGGCCTCCTGCATGCTAGACAATTGCTCTTCTGTTGAACTGCATCCCCAGCAACTAGATCTTTTAGTTATCATAAATTTTATGACCAGATACAGTGATAATAAAATTACTTAGAAGTTCAACTCAATTTGGAACCATTCAAGATTTTGGACCTCCAATAATGGTTTGTGATTTCTAAAAGGAAAAGTAATTTTCCAAAACATAGCAGCATCTAACATCATCCATGGACTATGTTTCCCCAGTTTCTTCACTTTCTGCAGAGCATCATGGAGGCAATGGACTCTGGTGTCCTTCTAACCTCTTCTTCTCACAAGGCATCATCCATTGGTTGCCAATCCTGTTTAACTTTTCTTCTCTTTGACTATTAGTCAAATGAACATTTTGAATCTATTACTGCTAAAGAGTATGAATAAAATATGTCCTATAAAAATAGGACAATGATTCTTGGGGATAACTGATCTAGTCACAGTGAAAGTCCCTCTGTTGAGGAAATTCAGTCATGAGTTGAAATAGTCTCTAGAATGTTATTTTAGTGCAAAGCTTCTAAGGTTTTTAGAAGCTGCACCTGGTACCTCGTGACTGCATAATATATATATATATATATATATATATATATATATATATATATATATATATACATATTTTAGATATTGTTTATTTATTTATTTATTTATTTTTAGCTGTAGATTATTCCCTTATTTTCATTTATTTATTTTCAAGGGTGGTGAGGATCATCCTCACTGCATCACAGGATCCAGGTGAGTTGTCTGCCATGAGGCTACACCCCCAGCTTCTGCCCATTGCATCTGTTTTTTAGTTTGTTTCATCTCTTGGTTTTATTAACTAGCATGAGGCCACCATGATGAGGGAGGTAGTCTCATTCCTCTGATATTTTAGCTTAAAAGGTGTGATTGCCATAATCTTGCTTAAGCACCAACTACATATTTAAATATATTTCTTTACAAAAATCTTCATTCTCAGGCTACCTAAAGTCTAACATCAACAGGATTACAATTAGCTATAGATTTTGAGATCAGGACCTGCTTCTCCTTCCAAGCTACATCTACTCACTGTCAATACACATATGGTAAAATCAGTTTGCTTTTACAAGAACATTTCCCTTTCATAACCAGTCACAGCACAGTCAATATCCTGGTTTAGTATTAGTTATGTAAAATAATGCCACTTAAGGAAACTGGGTGAAGAGTACCCAAAAAGTTTTATTTTACCAACTTCCTGGAAGACTATAATTATTTTAAAATAGTGTTTTACTTTATTTTGTGGTGATGGAGTTTGACTCCAGGGCCTCCATCACACTGCGAGTGCTTCACCACTGAGCAACATCCACAGTCCTTTTTACTTTGAGACTTGTCATTAAGCTGCCAAGGTGGGTTTCCCAAACATGTGACCCTCCTGCCTTAACCTCCCACACTAGCTCATATTAGAGGTGTGTACCACCACACCTGGCTCAACATGTTTTAAAAATCTAAACAAAATGATACTCATAGAAAAGAACAAGAGGTGGAAAACACAGAATTGAAAAAGAAATTAGGAATGGACTTAGAAGACAGTGTAGGAGTCACCTGATCAATGGAGGACATCTGTCAAGGTAATTTTGTCACCCCATGAAAAGGATGAAGGGTTTGATATAATAGCTATCCTGTGGTCTTTAAAATTAAGGTAATATTCATACTCTAGCATCTAAAGCTAATTTATAGCATCTCTGTGCCCCTTAACAACAATCAAATATCAATGCTATTGCATGTTAAACTAATATAATAGCTGTCCCATGGTCTTTAATATTGAAGTAATCTCCACACTATAGCATCTTATACATATATACTTGCTGTCCTGTGACCTTTCATATAAATATGATATCTGTTATATGGCATCTAAAACTAATATAATAACTGCCTGTGGCATTTCACACTGATATAATATTTATACTATAGCAGCTAATGCTAATGTAATATTTGTCCAGTGGACTTTAGAACTAGTGTAATCTCCATAGTAGAGCATTTATACTTGATAAAATAGGTACCCCATGGCCTTTCAGAGTAATATAATATCTATAATATTTAATCTTAAACTAATGTAATAGCATGTTAAAGTATTCTAATAGCTGGTCTGTGGACTTTAATAATAATGTACTGTCCATGCTAGAGCATCTAAATTCAATATAATACCTGACTTTTGGTTTACTGTTACTATAATATCCATAGTGTAACATCTAAATCTAATAAAATAACTTCCATGTGGCCTATGATAAGCATATGATATCCATACCATAGCATCTAACACTAGAATAATAACTTTCCTGAAGCCTTTAACTGTAATATAATAACAATACTGAGTTCCCAGAAACTAATATAACAGTTGTCCATGGCCTTTAATTGTAACATAATATCCATACTACAGCATCAAAAACTGCTGTTATGGCTGCTATGTGGCCTTTCATAGTAATATAGTATGCATATTGTGTCCTCTAAAACAAGTATAATAGCTTCTGTGTGACCTTCAATACTAGTTGAGATTCACTATGGTACTGAAATTTTATAATGGATGCTCTGTGATCTTTAATACTAATGATATCCATTCTGTAAAATCTAAAGCTAATAGAATAGGTATTATATTCTTTTGTCTTTAATACTATAAATATCCATCCTTTGCCATTTAACACTAATGTAGTAGTTGTCCTGTGACTTTAAAAGAATTATAATACTTTTAAATTTTTAAATCCAGTCCATAGTACAAAGAATAATAAAAGAGCTGGGTTGTGTTATTTATATGAACTAAATATCCATACTATAGCATCCAACACTAATAAAATAGCTGCTTTGCTATCTTTTACAGTAGTATTATATACACAATGTACCATTTCAGTCTAAGGTCCTGTGGACCTTAAAACTAATGTACTATACAAACTGTCTCATCACATCTAATCTAATAGATGCCTCTGTGTCCTTTACTACTAATGTAATATCCATCAATAACACTGACCTCCAATATATTTCCTCTAATACTAATATGATGTCCAAACTGAAGTGTCTAATGTGAATATAATAACTACCTGGCAGCCCTTAATACTTATGTGATATTCATTACATAGGCTCTATAACTAAATTGATGTAATAGCTGATCATTGACCCTTGATATTGCTGTAATAGCCAGACTACAGAATCTCACACTAATATATTAGCTGCCTGTGACTTTTAAATAGGCTATGTATCCTACAGCTTCTCAAGTTAGCATAATAGATGCCATGTGTTCTTTAATATTAACTTAATATCCATATGACAGCATGTCTACCTAATATAACAGGTGCCCTATGGACTTAAACATTAATATAATATCTATAATATGACATCTTAATACCATCTATATCCTGTGCCCTTAGTACTAATATTATATCCCTTCTCTAGGATCTAAAACTAGTATAAGGGATGACTTGTGTCCTTTAATGTTAATATGATAAATGTATTGCATTCTTTAAAATTAATACAATACCTGTCCTGTGGCCTCTGATATTTATGTAATATCCATAATAAAGCATCTAAAAATAATATAATAGCTGTTCCCTGACTATTAATATTCATACAATATCCATGCTATAAAATCCAAAACTAATGTAATAACTGACATGTATCCTTTTGTAAAAAATAATATCCATACTCTGACATCTCAAGCAAATAGAATAGCTGCCCTGTGGCTATGAATAGTAATGTAATATCTGTATTACAGCATCTTAAACTAATACAGTGGATACCTTGGGACTTTGATATTAATGTACTATCCTTGCTATAGAATCAAAACCTAACATGAAATGTGATATGTAGTCTTTATTTAATGTAATATCTCTACTTAAACAGTTTAAACTAATGTAATATATGTTCTGTAAACTTATATCCTAATATGATATACATATTATTGTGTCCAAGGCTAACATAATAGCTGATGTTTGAACTTTAATACTAATATAACATGTTTACTATACAGTGTAAAAGTAACATAATATCTGTCCTTGGCTTTCATTATTAATTTAAATCCATACTTCAATATCTAAAACTAATAGCTTCCCTGTGGACTTTAATGCTAATATAATATTCATTTTATAGCACATAAAACTAATGTAATAGCATCTCTGTGCCTTTTAATATTAATATAATCTTCATTGAGTAGCATCTAAAACTAATATAATTTCTGCCAGACTTCAATGTTAGTCAAATATCCATTCTCTGGCCTCTAAAACTAATATAGCAACTTCCATGTGGCCCTTATTCTTGATATGATATCCATATTACATCCTGGAAAACTGATATCTGCTCTGTGGCCTTTAACATTAATACATGCATATTGTCACATCTAACACTAATAAATTAGCTGTGTTGTGACCTTCAATACTAATATGATGCCCACACTATAACTTCTAAAATAAACATAACAACTGCCCTGCAGCTTTTAATATGGATACAATATGCATACTATAGCATCTTACATTAATATATGTCCTGTGGCCTTTAACAGTAATATGTAACCAGACATTAGTACCTCAAACTGATGAAATAGCTGTCTTTGACCTTTAACATCAATGTAATACCCATACTTTGTTATCTAAAATTAATATACTAGTTGCCATATGTCTTTTTATACTAATATTGTACACAGAGAACAACACTGAAAATTAATATAATGGTTGTCTTCTGGCCTTTGTGTTAAAGTAATATTGATGCAATAACATAGCTCATATAATAGTTGAACTTTGGCCTTTAGTATTAATATAACATGTATACTGCAGCATCTTGTACTGATATATTAGCTGTTCTGTGGCCTTTAATATTAATGTAAAATCCATGAATAGCCATATGATCCAATATCTGCTCTGTGGCCTTAAATAAATACTTTTTAAACTAATGTGATAACTGTCATATGGATGTCAGTATTAATGTAACATTTATACTATAGCATCATGGCTGCACTGTGATATTTAATATTAGCAAAACCATCTATAGTAAAGAATAGTTTTCCTTTGTTCATTTTTGGTTTTTGTTACCAGGAATTGAACCCATGAACTACAATATTTGTTCTTTTTTTATTATTTTCTTTGAGACAGGGTCTTGCAAAGTTACTTAGAACTTAGCTAAGTTGCTGAGGCTGACTTTGAACTTGTGATCCTTTTGCCTTAGCCTCTTGAGCCACTGGAGTTACAGAACTGTGCCACTGCATCCAACTCTGCTGTATGCTTTTAAAACTAATATCATAGCCACACTGTGACCTTTAATACTAATATAATATACAAACTATACTATATAATAGTGATATAATAGCTGCCCTATAGTCTTTAATAGTAATATTATATTCATACCATAGTATCTACAATTAATATGGTACCCAGGGCCTTATACTACCATGATATCAATACTGTATCATTGAATATTAGTATAATTGCAACCCTGTGGACTTAAATACTAATATAATGTCCACATTATAGCATTTTAAACAAACACAATAGCTGAATGTAGGACTATAATACTAATGAAATATGTGTACTATAGCATCTTAAAATACCATAAGAGATGCCCTGTGGCATTTAATATTAGTATGAATACATATTGTGACCTTAAAAGCTGAAGAAATAGCTGCCTTATGGCCTTTCAATGTTATATAATATCCATACAGTAGCATCTAAAACTCATAAAAGAGCTGTCCTGTGGCCTTTATGACTAATGCAATATGCCTAAGGTAGCCTATAATATAATAGCTATCCTGTGGCATTAAATATTAATATTATATCCACAATGCAACCTCTAAAACTAATATTATAGTTGTTCTGTGGTCTTTAATATTAAAAGTGTATCAAAACTTGCTCCCTGAATATGAAATAGTAGCTGTAGCTGCTCTATGATCTTTAAATACTATACTATATAATACATCCATTCTATAGCAATTAGAGTTAATGTAATAGCTTGCCTGTGACCATATTACTATGATAGCCAATCTAAAATAATGTAATTTCTCCCTTGTGACATGTAATACTTACATGATATGCAAACTATGGCATCTGCATCTAAAAAAATAGCAGTCTACTGGCTCTTAATACTTATGTAATATGTATATTCTTAAGTAATATAGTAACTGCATTGTTGTCTTTAATACTAATATATTATCCATCATATAAACTCTAAAACTAATACTATAGCTGCCCTGTGAACTTTATTATTAATAAACTATCCATACTGTAGCATCTAAGAGAGACATAAGAGCTAACCTGTGGCTGTTAATATTGAAGTAATATCCACAACACAGCATGTAAAGTTAATAACTGCCCTGTGGTTTTACTATTATCAAGATATCCATAGTATAGCATGTAAAATTAATATGCTAAATTCCCTGTAGCCTTTAATGTTAATATAATATACATGACATAGCATCCAAAATTAATGAAATAGTTACACAGCAGATGTTCACACTAAAATGATAATCCATGTTTCATGTGTACTGTGCTTAATTATTAACATCATGTCCAAACTATAAGAAAAGAAACTAATACAATATATGACCTGTGGTTTTAATGCTAATAACCACCTAAAGCTAATATAACAGCTGCCACATGCCCTTTAATAATAACATAATAAAATATCCATAGTTTAGCAAGTAAAATTAATATAATTTATTCTGGTTATAATACTATTTTGACAGTACTATGTAGCATGTAAAATTAATACCATTGCTTCCCTGTGGCCTTTTATGTTAATATGATATCCATACTATAACATCCAAATCTAATATAAAGTCTGCCTTGTACATTTGTAGAAAATGATAACCCATTTTACATGCCTGTGCCCTTATTGGGAACATGATGTCCATATTATAGTATCAAAACTTGATAAATTGCTGCCTGGTCAACATCCACTGTGCTTTGCCGAATCTTCATATGTATTCAGAAGGCATTTATCAGGCTTTATTGCAGGCACTCTAAAGAGCAGGGAAGTATGTAATAAAGCCCCTTGATGGAGCTTATGCTTCTAGCAAGACAGAAGTGGGTAGTGGGTGAATCACCAATTAGGTCAGTGCTCTACCACTGAGCTGCTTTCCCAGCCCTGATATCTATTAATTATTGTTTTAGACAGGCACTCCTTAAATTGCCCAGTCTGACCTTGAACTTGGAATACTTCTGCCTCAGCTTCCTGAGTCACTGGCATTTCCAGCAAGTACCACCATGACCAGCTGGAAACATTTGTAAGTCATGTTTACTAAGTAAAACTTATGTAGAATATAATTTGCCAGTTTTAGTGTTGAGTTCTATGATTTTTTTTTTTTTTTTTTTTTTGTACTGGGGATTAAACACAGGGTTCTCTACCACTGAGCTACATCCCCAAAACTTTTTATTTTTTATTCAGAGATAGGATCTCACTACATTGATGAGACTGGCCTTGAAATTTTCAATCCTCCTTCCTCAGCCTCTCAAGTGACTGGGATTACAGGCATGTACCACTGCATGTGTCCTACATGATAATTTCTTAATGAGGTCTCTTCTCTTTTGCCAGCTACACTACTGGAAATTGAACCCAGGGACAATGTACCACATCTATGTGCTATATCTCTACCCTATTTACTTATTTATTTTAAGTCAGGTTTTCCTAATTTGCTGAGGCTGACCTTGAACTTGCAATCCTTTTGCCTCAACCTGCTGAGTGACTGGGATTACAGGTGTGTGTCACCATGCCAATCTAATATTACTAATATTATGATTTTTAATCTTTTTGATTTTATCTGTTGCATAAGCAATTCATTTTATTTATCTATTGTAAAGGTGGAAAAAACATTTCTATAAAAATAGTGGCATAATATATTATTAATAGCAAGAAACAGCTCAAGTGTATAATAGTTATAGAATGAATAAGTAAGCATCAGAATAATTACAACAAACAAAAAGGCAAATGTGAAAAACAGTAGATTCATGATTTTTTATTTATTTTATTTTTTTGTGGTGCTGGCAATTAAACCCAGGGCCTCATGTGTATTAGGCAAGCAGTCTACCACTGAGCTACACCCTCTACTCTCATGAAATCTTTTGCATGAATAATATGACAGTAGTAAAACTTCTAATATTATTTATCCATTTTTAGTTGCCAGTGGATCTTTATTTTTATTTATTAATATATGGTGCTGAGAATGGAACCTAGGGTCTCACACATGCTAGGCAAGCACTCTGCCACTGAGCCACAACCCTAGCCCTTACAAATTGATTTTTGCAAAGAACTTTGTGTGTTTCAAAGTTTAGAATTTGAAGTCATACTTTACCATTTTTTCTTTAACTTAGTAGATTGTTATTTTAGGGTGAAGATGTATCATAGAAAGGAGGTACCATAAGTTCCTTAACAGCTAGGCCAGTTTGAAGATAACTCTGTGGTGTCCAAGGCAGCAAGACAGATGATGCATTCTCTCAAGCTGGCTTTCTGAAAGTGAAGCCCCAACAACTTAATTGCTAGCGGGACCTCACTCCCGTCAAAGAGAACATTTCAATGTCTTCCCATTTTGCTTCAATAAAATAGCATTTTGTACCTCAATCTTTTGAAGTCAGCCTGACCTACCTCTATTACCATACCACACTTAGAGTCAGATTTTCTTGCAAGATCTTTTATCATAATGAATAACACAGATTTATTGAAGCTTAGATTACAGGATGTCAGAGATGCCTGGAGAAGATGGTTGATATTAAATAACAGGCACTTCAATGTTAAATGAAAATAGAAACATGGATATTGTTGGTGAAGATATTCTGCATTTTATTTTAGGGCATGTCCTGGGATAGGATGGGTGAAATATTTTAGAGTTTTTATTTCCTTTTTACATGGTTTATGGTCAGAAAAACAGCAAGGTATTTATTTTATTTAATTTTTGCAGAACTGGGCACTCCACCTAGCTCTTCAGGACAGTGGGCAGGTGCTCTTCTGCTGAGCTGCATCCCAGTCCCAAGGTGTTTTTTAAAATGTGGGCAGGAAAAAACACTGCTATGGATTTGGTTTACATGTATGCTTTAAATAAAATAACTGTCTTTCTAGTTACATTTTGGAAATTTTATTATTTTAACATCTCTATATCTGCACTAATTTTTTTTAAAATGTGATCATATCCAATTTTGTATTGAGGGAAAGCCACATTTACATACTGTTGGATTTTAAGATTAATTTGTAAGCTAATTTATCAAGCATGAAAACAGGGTTAAGCTCATCAGTCATCAATGTGTTGCTGAAACTTTGTAATTTAAACCTGTGGAAAGTTGTTTCCCTTTTTTTTTTTCCTTTTAGCATATCAGTCTCTATAAAGCAATATAGATATGAAACCTGACTGCTATACTTTTAAGAATTACATTGGAAAAGGGACACTACATTTTTTTAACAATGTCCCCCTTGTTTTTTCTTTCATTTAACAACTAAAAGGTAAAAAATAAAATGTTACAGCTGAGAAATATGAAAGAGTGTATTTAATAAAAACTAATTTTCAGAACTCGCTAAAATAATGAACTGAGGAGATTCCTGTGGACACATAGGACTTGTCTATGTTTTGATTGCAGTTTAATAATTTGCCAATTGAATTACAATCATAGCAATGTTGCATTTTAATCACATGCATACATTTGGTTAACCAAACCTTTAAATCAAAGTTTGATATGTGCTAATATATAACCTGATGCTAATATAACAGCTGCTATATGCCCTTTAATAATAACATAATAAAATATTCATAGTTTAGAAAGTAAAATTAATATAACTTATTCTGGTTATAATTACTATTTTGATATCAAATTGTAGCATATAAAATTAATATATTTGCTTCCCTGTGACTTTTATGTTATTATGCTATCCATACTATAACATTCAAATATAATGTAAAGGCTACCTTGTGCATTTGTAGAAAATGATAATCCATTTTACATGACTGTGGCCTTTTTTGGGAACATGATGTCCATATTGTAGTATCAAAACTTGGAGGTTTAGCACCTAAACCCTCTTAATGAGCAGTAAAACAAAAGCAAAATTTCAGCTGGTTTCCTTGCAGACTTTAACAGTTAAGTACACACAGCAATCTAATGTTAATGTACATACTTTCAAAAGTACATTATATACATTGTAGAAAAGTACATAATGAGAAAAATATTGTTCATAATATAACAACATGAGGGCTAAAAAGATTTCTTCAGATATAATCTGCTATGTGTTGTCTACTGAGAGAACTTACAAGATATGGCTCCACTGTTTTCTTTTTTTCTTTTGTTTATAACATTGCTGTGAAAGTTACAAAAGAAGAAAAAATAAAATCTCACTAGTTAAGCAAATTCTGAAGGATAACTTGGTGTCCTCTTCTCCAGCTGTCTTCAGAGCAAGACTTGTGGAAGAACCCTGAATTTTCTGCAAAGACTTCATTGTTACTTATCAAAAGAGCAGACAATAAAGTTCACTGGCAGATTGCCCACTTTCCAAAGCACCAAACATGATGCTTTTCCAATTTTGTCAACACTTTGGTAGACTACACTTAAAAATAATCTGCCAAAAGCTTTCTGCAAAACATTGCTTGTTCCTCTATTCCAATACAGTTTCCTGTAGTTGTACCTTACTGTTTGTTTATGTAAACAGGGAGAACAGAGCATTGATCCACAGCTTTCAGGAAGTGCGGGCTTTCAGTCACCAGGGCCAAGGGAGCAGCATGCATAAGGTTTCCGGTCTGCACAGACTGCCTGCTGCTCCCCTAATGTCCCTTGCCCTGCCTTGTTCCCAGGGGACTAAGGATAGCCATATGGGCCTGGGCCCTGGTGGTGGTTTTGTGGAAGGGAATACTCTGTCCCCAAAATGTGAGCTCTTTCTATGGTTATCAATATTGCAAAAATTTTAAAAATAATAAAATATCAAAGTTATAACATTTTGGAGTTCCACATGCATGCAGAATTTTAAGGTCATGATAACACTCTGAAAATATTTGTAATGAACAATGACTTGCCAATGTGGGTATCAAAAAATATTATAAACTTTGACAAATTACTTGTTTGCCAACAGTCAAAAGACAAGTGCCTAGAAGAGAATAAAATACAAAGTATGCAAATATATGGAAAAATATTTAGTATTCTAGAATTGGTGGGTAGGGATGTATACATTTTTAAATGTTGCACAGAACTTACTAACAAATCATATATTTGAGGAGTGTTATGCAGCTTAACCTTAAGCAGCAGAGTCTAAGTACAACTCCTTTTCATCCTCAAAACTTTGTAGCTGAGAAATGTGTTTCATTTAATGTTAGAATTAAATTTATTCTCTTACTAGGGTCACAAATATTTTTTCCTATATCCATAAATTACTTGAGCATCTGCGAAAGAGTACTTTGATTTAAGTCAGTTTGACTTTAGCAAGCTAAAGGCATGCATCCAATCACCAGCACCAAAATAAAATGAATGAAAGTTTTTAAAGAGGTAGAAATAAAGGAAGTCTTCTTTTTACTTCATTCTTTCTTAGGACAGTCCTTGCCAACACAAAATGTATAAAGAGGGATTTGCATTTTTGTGTGCTTTTCTATGTAGAAATGAAAGAAAACTTTTCATCTGTTTTTATAGATATTACACATAAATTTATATGTGTAGGGCTTATTAGATAAATGTAATTGTAGGCTAATTCTTCTTTAGTGGCATGCTGACAAAAAAGAAGAGAGCAAGTGTAAAAGATTTTTACTACTGCCAAAGTATTGGTTTACTTCATAAGTTTTACTTAAAAAACTGAAATCAAGGGGCTGGGGCTGTGACTCAGTGGCAGAGTGCTTGCCTAGCATGTGTGAGGCACAGGGTTCAATCTTCAGCTCCACATATGAATAAATGAATAAAATAAAGGTCTATCAACATCTAAAAAATATTAAAAAAAACTGAACTCAAGCATACTTACCTGTTCTTTTATTGTAGTCATTTATAACTATACACTGAATACCTAGTATATAATTGACATAATGTCTCTTAAAACACTTCCCTGTAAGCCTTATGTTACTTGATCAGACACTTAAAACTGGAGATAGTACTTAAGTTTAAGTAAACACTTTCCTCACACAGAAGCTCTTCTGGAGGTAGAAAACTGTAACCTGCCTGTTTTAAAAGTTAGAGCAGTATTAAATATTGAACATTGGAAATACCTGATTTACATATATCCTATGTAAGTCTAAATATTGAATAAAGTGAACCATGCTAATTCATTTGGGGTCTACATTTCCTATCGCTCTAAGTTACTTGAAAGAAAAAAAAGAAAAGCAAGGATTTTATTATGTTTTAAACTTGGTCTTTTATTGTTGTTTTATCACTCATCTCTCTTTACCTATAATAATTTTAAGAAGTAATATTAAATTAAATGCCACCCATGTGACTAGAACCACTATAGACCTTTGTTTGCATTACATTTCACTCAAGGTAAGGTAAGGCACTGTGGGTTATGTGATGGCTCTTTATTTCATGTATGAATAAAAAAAAGTGTTCCCAATTATACTTGTAATGCATCCTAAATTTTAGTAGTATCCAAAAGTCAGTGATATTAAAATGATAGAAAAAAAAGAGCATCTAAGACTCACTGAAATACATAGTCCTTAAAAGATATCTGCAAAATCACTATAATAGTACTATTTTATTAATTGAAATACTCCATTGATTCATAGTAATAGTAATGATTACAATAGACAAAAAGGCAACAATTATTGAACTGCTGCTTGTTGTAGAAACTGTTCAATTTTTTGCATAGATTCCCATTTAAGCATCACCATAGTATCCTGGGAGGTAACTAATAACTTTAATCCTTATTTATTGGTGATAAAATTTAGGGATAGGAGAGCTAACTAGTGAGTCAGAGAAGTTAAAGTAGAATTCCAGCCAATGTTGAACTAGATTCAAGGGCCATGTTCTTTATAGTCAAGTGGGATGCTCTGGGCTTAGAAGGTGGTTCAGTGATAAAGCTCTTACAAAGGAGACTCCAGGCTCTGGGGTCCATCCCCAGCACCACAAAACCAGAATAAACAAAAATAAAACATCTGTAGGACCAGGTACAGTAGCTCATGCTTATAATTCTAGTGATTTGGGAGACAGGTAGAAGCATTACAAGTTCAATGCCAGCCTGGGCAATTTAGTGAGACCTTACCTCAAAATTAAAATAATAATTAAAAGTTCTAAGGATATGGCTTTTGGGTTGAGTGCCCCTGAGTTCAAACCTTGGAAGTACCAAAAAAAGAAAGGCAAAAGGAAAAGTCAACAGAATAGGCTGCTAATTCATTAATTCAGTACATAATAAGAGCTGGTAAATATTGTACTTTCTTCAGAAGATAATAAAGGAATTGCCTGTTATTTAATGTTTATAATTTCATTAATAATTGTAAATTTTTGAAAGCATATTTTATGAGATCCTATCTTACTTTCATACGACTGCTCTACCTTATGCCTGTGCCTTTGGCAAAGCAGAGATCATGGATTTTCTAATAAAGAAGAATTTTAAGATCAACCTCAGTGATCTTGATGGCAACACACCATTGATGAAGATAGAGGTAGCCATAGGTTTCTGTAGGAAAAATTTGATTGAAATTCTTAGGAGAAAAATTGATTAATTCAATTTAAATATGATTAATTAGTAAAACATATTAAATATTTTTCTTCGATTCTCAAAACTTTATTTCTTGGTATAAAACCAGCAGGCACTAATAGTACATGGAAGAGCAGTGTGCAAATATTCTATTAGAACATGATGCCAATCCACATGCTCACAACATCAGGAATGAAACAACTCTCCACCTGGCTGTTGCTTTGAAGTCACCATTTTTAGTGGAAAAACTGATTTCACTCAATGTAAATTTGGAAGTCAAAACCAAGGTATACACCAGACACCATTATTTCCAAAATACTTAAACTATGTTTATTTTGACAGTGACATTTTTGACAAATGTGGATTTTTATGCAGGTTTGTTTTTTAAATTAGAATGCAAACAGTTGTTAAAATGTCTCTTCCTCTTTTTCAATTTTTTAAACTCATGAATGTATTTAGTTTACCTCTAAAAGTTGTCCGTATTTAAAATTAAGGATACTCATTCAGAAGTCTGAAATTTAAGCTTCTCTTAAGAACCAATGTGCCCCTCTAAGCCCCATTACTGTGTAGTGAGGGTGTGCACTGTGCCTCCTGCATAGCATGGAGGAGTGTTCTGTTTGCTGCTGTCAAAATGTAGCATTCACTCAGATGACCTACTTTTCCTCAATAAATAAGTATACATTTCCTGTTTTAGAGTATATTATACAGATTTCATGGTTCTCTTGATAGTTTCTATTAATTTATGAGAATCTGGCCTATACAATAATTTATAAATCTCTTTGAATTGGATTAAGGTTTAGAATTTAGAAATTGGCATTTACTATATTTTAAATTATTATGATAGTTTTATAGTTTTACATGGGACTTAGTTTCATCCTGACAAACTGATGTGGATGGAAATTAAGTTTAGTTCTGACCTCCTTGTCCTCCCTCTTTGCCTCTCATGTTCCCTCCCCTATCTCATTCTCCTTCCCTAGCCCTACTGGATATCTTTTTGCTCATTCATGAGTTTGCATTTGATTGGACACTCATGTTATCTTTCCCTCCTCCCTTGCTTTATTTTACTCTAACTTCCATTTTTGAGAGAAAAGGGTTGACCTTTGAGTTTCTGAATTTGGATAATTTTACATGGCAGAATATTCTCTAATTCCACCTGTTTACCAACAAATGAAATAATTTTATTCATTTTATATGTAAAATGTATATATAATTTATATGATATGTAGTATATATTAATTTATATATTATTATATATAATTCATATTATATAACAAATATGCAATACAACATATATTATATATTATATATACATATGCATATACACATACATATATGTGTGCATACACATCTACATTTGTGTATATATATAACATACCTGGATATACCTGGGTCAATTACATAATATAGCTATTATGAATTTGTTGTAAATATTTTTGTGGAAGTGTTGTCATAGTATGGGAATTTTAGATCTTTCAGGAGAATAGAAGGAGTGAAATAGTTGGATTATATTGTGGTCATATGCCTATTTTTGGCTGTTCTTAGCTATCATGACAGTGTTTTCACATATCATTCATTCATAGGCTATCTCTTCCTATATTTGTGGTTGTACATGATGTGGAGTTAGACTCTACAGTCATTCCCACCCCTATTCATCCTCCTTACCTTCACTCCACACAGTCCAATCCATTGCTCTGCTTATCGTGAGTCAGCATCCAATATTAGACAGAACATTTAGCCTTAGGATTTTTGGGATTGGCTTATTTCACTTAGCAAGATAGTCTTGGTTCTATTCATTTATTGGCAAATGCTATAATTTGTTTCTTCTTTTTGACTGAATAATAGTCCATTGTATGTATGTGACACATTTTCTTTATCCATGCATCTGTATAAAGGCATCTAGGTTGGTTTCATAGCTTAGGTATTAAGAATTGAACTGCTGTAAAATTTGTGTGGCCATATCACTCTAGTAGGCTAACTTTAAGTCTTCTGGGTATATACTGAGAGTGGGATAATAGTATCAAATTGTGGATCCATTCCTAGTTTTCTGAGGACTCTCCATACTGCTAATGGGCTACACCAGTTTTCAGGCCCACCAGTAATGAGTGAGTGTAACATTTCCCCCACATCCTCACCAACATCTATTGTTACTGTAGGCTTTATAATTGCCATTCTGATTGCAGTGAGAGAAAATCTCAATGTAGTATTAATTTCATTTCTCTAATTGCTAGAGATATTGGATATTTTTTCATATATTTACTGATTGCATTTCTTCTGTGAAGTGTCTGTTCAGTTATGAGACCCATTTATTAGGTTGGGTTATTTGCAGTTGTTTGGTGTTAAGTGTTTTGAGTTCTATGTATATCCTGAAGATTAATGCTTTATCTGAGATGCAACTGTCAAAGATTTCCTCCCATTCTGTGGGTTGTCTCTTCATGTTCTTGATTGTTTTCTTTGCTGTAATGAAGTTTTTAGTTTGATACCATCCAATTTATTGATTCCTGATTTTATTTCCTGCACTTTAGGAGTCTTGTTGAGAAAATTTGTTCCTAATGTGATATGATGGAGAGTTTGTCTTACATTTTCCTCTAGTAGATGCAATATTTCTGGTCTAATGCCAGTTTGAGTTGAATTCTGTTCAGAGTGAGATATAGGAGTTAAATTTCAATGTACTACATATGGATTTTCTGTTTTCCAGTGATGTTTGTTGAAAATGCTATCTTTTCTTCAATGTGTGTTTATTGGTGACTTTGTCTAGTATGAAATAACTGTATTTATGTGGGTTTGTCTATACATCTTCTCTTCTGCACCATTTGTCTTCCTATCTGTTTTGGTGCCAATACCATGTCTCTTTTGTTACCATTCCTCTGGAGTGTAATTTAAGTTCTGGTATTAGAATGCCTTCTGCTTCACATTTCTCATGGAGGAATGATTTGGTTATTCCCAGTTTCTTCATTTTCCAAATGAAATTTTATGACTGATATATCTATTTCTATGAAGAAACCAATTAGAACCTTAATAGGAATTTGATTAAAT
>NW_027632665.1:0-21292 GCF_902686455.1 Sciurus vulgaris | reverse complement strand
TCCCTTTCATAACCAGTCACAGCACTGTCAATATCCTGGTTTAGTGTTAGTTATGTAAAACAATGCTACTAAAGGAAACTGGGTGAAGAGTATACAAAATATATTATTTTACCAACTTCCTGTGTAACAAATTATTTTAAAATAGTGTTTTATTTTGTGGTGATAGGGTTTGACCCCAGGGTCTCCCTCACACTGCCAGTGCTCCACCACTGAGCAACATCCCCAGCCCTTTTTACTTTGAGACTTGTCATTAAGCTGCCCAGTTGGGTTTCCCAAACATGTGACCCTCCTGCCTTACCTCCCAGAGTAGCTCATATGATAGGTATGCACTGACACACCTGGCTCAAAATGTTTTAAAAATCTAAACAAAATTATTACTCATAGAAAAGAACAAGAGGAGGAAAACAGAAGTGAAAAAGAAAATAGAAATGGACTTGAAAGAGAGTTCAATGATCAATGGAGGACATCTGTCAAGGGGAGTGTCACCCGGTTGAAAGAATGAAGGGTTTGATAAAATAGTTGCCCTGTGGCCTTTAAGATTAAGGTGATATCCATACTCTAGCATCTAATGCTGATTTATAGCATCTCTGTGTCCCTTAACATCAATGAAATATCAGTGCTATTGCATGTTAAACTAATATAATAGCTGTCCCATTGCCTTTAATATTGAAGTAATCTCCACACTATAGCATCTTATACATATATATTTGCTGTTCTGTGGCCTTCATATAAATATGATATCTGTTTTGTGGCATCTAAAACTAATATAATAGCTGCCTGTGGCATTTCACACTAATATAACATTCATACTATAGCAGTTAATGCTAATGTAATATTTGCCCAGTGGACTTAACACTAATATAATCTCCATTGTACAGCATTTGTAATTGATAAAATAACTGCCCCATGGCATTTCAGAGTAATATAATATCTATAATATATAATCTAAAACTAATATAATAGCATCTTAAACTATTCTAACAGCTGGTCTTTGAACTTTAATAATAATGTAGTGTACATACTAGAGCATTTAAATTCAATATAATATCTGACTTTGGGCTTAGTGCTAATATAATGTCCATAGTGTAGCCTCTAAAACTAATAAAATAACTTTTATGTGGCCCATGATAAGCATATGGTATCCATATCATAGCATCTAAAACTTTTACAATAACTTCCCTGAGCCCTTTATCTTTAATATAATAACAATACCCTTTCCAGAAACTAATATAATTGTTGTATCCTCTGTGATCTTTAATACTAATGATATCTATTCTCTAAAATCTAAAACTAGAAGAATAGGTATTATATTCTTTGGTCTTTAATATTAAAGATGTCCATCCTGTGTCATTTAAAACTAATGTAATAGTTGTCTTGTGGCTTTAAAAGTATTATAATATTCATTCCATAGTATCAAAGATTAATATAAGAGCTGTGTTGTGGCATTTATATGAACTATGTATCCATAATATAGCATCTACTACTAATGTAATAGCTGCTTTGCTATTTTTACAGTAGTATTAGGTACGTAATATACCATTTTAGTCTAATGTCCTGTGGACTTTACAACTAATGTACTGTACAAACTGTGCCATCTCATCTAATCTAATAGATGCCCATGTGTCCTTTACTACTAATGTAATGTCCATCAATAGCATGGACATCCAATGTATTTGCCTCTAACACTAATATCATGTCCATACTGAAGTGTCTAATGTGAATATTATAAGTACACTGCAGCCCTTAATACTTATGTGATATCCATTACATAGCCTCTATAACTATACTGTTGTAATGGCTGACCAGTGACCCTTGATATTGCTGTAATAGCCAAACTACAGAATCTCCTGCCAATATATTAGCTGCCTGTGACCTTGAAACCAATAGGCTATGTATCCTACAGATTCTCATAATAGATGCCATGAGTTCTTTAATATTAAATTAATATAATATGATAGCATATCTACCTAATATAATAGGTGCCCTGTGAATTTAAACATTAATATAATATCTATAATATGACAACTTAATACCATCTATATCCTGTGCCCTTAGTACTAATATTATATCCATGCTATAGAATGTAAAACTAGTATAAGGGATGACTTGTGGCCTTTAATGTTAATATGATAAACTTATTGCATTCTTTTTTTTTTTTTTTGTGGTGCTGTGGATCAAACCCAGGGCCTGGTGCTTGTAAGGCAAGTACTCTACCAAATGGGCTATCTCCCCAGCCCTGCATTCTGTGGCCTCTGATATTTATGTAATATACATAATATAGCATTTAAAATTAATATAATAGCTGTACTGTGACTATTAGTATTCATACAATATCCATGCTATAAAATCCAAAAATAAATAACCTGTATCCTTTTGTAGAAAATATTATCCATACCCTAACATCTCAAGCAAATAGAATAGCTGCCCTGTGGCTATGAATAGTAATGTAATATCTGTATTACAGCATCTTAAACTAATACAGTGGGTACCTTGGGCGTTTGATACTAATGTAGTATCCATACTATAAAATCAAAACCTAACATAAAATGTGATATGTAGTCTTTATTTAATGTAATATCTCTACTTAAACAGTTTAAACTAATGTAATATATGTCCTGTAATCTTATATCCTAACATGATATCCATATTATTAAATCCAAGGCTAACATGATAGCTGATGTTTCAACTTTAGCATTAATATGACATGTTTACTCTACAGTGTAAAAGTAACATAATAACTGTCCTGTGGCTTTCATTATTAATTTAAATCCATACTTTAGCTTCTAAAACTAATAGCTTCCCTGTTTTCTTTAATGCTAATGTAATATTCATATTATAGCATGCAAAATTAATGTAATAGCATCTCTGTGTCTTTTAATATTAATATAATCTTCATAGAATAGCATCTGAAACTAATATAATTGTTGCTAGACTTCAATTTTAGTCAAATAGCCATTCTCTGGCCTCTAAAGCTAATATAGCAACTGCCCTATGACCCTTATTCTTAATATGATATCCATATTACATCATGGAACACTGATAGCTGCTCTGTGGCCTTTAACAGTAATACATGTATATTGTCATGTTAACACTAATAAAATTGCTCTGTTGTGACCTTCAATACTATTATAATGCCCATACTATAACATCTAAAATAAACATAACAAATGTGCTGCAGTTTTTAATATGGACATAATATGCATACTATAGCATCTTACATTAATTTATGTCCAGTGGCCTTTAATAGTAATATATAGCCAGACATTAGTACCTCAAACTGATGAAATAGCTGTGGTTGACCTTTAACATCAATGTAATACCCATATTTTGCTATTTAAAATCAATATAATAGCTGCCATATGTCTTTTTATACTAATATTGTACAGAGAATTACACTGAAAATTAATGTAATGGCTGACTTCTGACCTTTGCCTAAAAGTAATATTGCTGCAATAACATAGCTCATATAATAATTAAACTTTGGACTTTGGTATTAATATAACATGTATACTACAACATCCTGTACTAATATATTAGCTGTCCTGTGGACTTTAATATAAATATAAAATCCATTTATAGCCATATGATCCAATATTTGCTCTGTGGCCTTAAAAATATGTAATATACTTCTTAAACTAATGTGATAACTGTTATATGGACTTCAGTATTAATGTAACATTTATACAATAGCATCGTGGTTGCACGGTGATATTTAATATTAACATAACCATCTATAATAAAGAATGGTTTTCCTCTGTTCATTTTTGGTTTTTGTTACCAGGAATTAAACCACTGAACCACAATTTTTGCTTTTTTTAATTATTCTTTTTTTTGAGACAGGGTCTTGTGAAGTTACTTAGGACTTAGCTAATTTGCTGAGGCTGACTATGAACTTGTTATCCTCCTGCCTTAGCCTCATGTGCCACTGCATCCAGCTCTGCTGTATGCTTTTAAAACTAATATCATAGCCACACTGTGGCTTTAATACAAATATAATATAAAAACTATACCATCTAATAGTGATATGATAGCTGCTGTATAGTCTTTAATAGTAATATAATATTCATCCCATAGTATCTACAATTAATATAATAGGTACCCAAGGCCTTATACTAGCATGATATCAATACTGTGTCATTGAATATTAGTATAATAGCTACCCTGTGGACTTAAATACTAATATAATATCCACATTTTAGCATTTTAAACAAACACAATAAGTGAATATAGGACTATAATACTAATGAAATATATGTACTATAGCAACTTAAAATACTGTAAGAGATGCCCTGTGGCATTTAATATTAGTATGAATACATATTGTGACCTTAAAAGCTGAATAAATAGCTGTCTTGTGGACTTTTAATGCTAAATAATATCCAAACAGTAGCATCTAAAACTCATAAAATAGCTGTCCTATGGCCTTTATGACTAAGGAAATATGCATAAGGTAGCCTATAATATAATAGCTATCATGTGGCATTTAATAGTAATATTATATCCACAATGTGACCTCTAAAACTAATATTATAGTTGTTCTGTGGCCTTCAATATTAAAAATATATCAAAACTTGTTCCCTTAAAATGAGATAATAACTGCTCTATAATCTTTAAATACTATACTATATAGTACATCCATTCTATAGCAATAAGAGCTAATATAATAGCTTACCTATGACCATATTAATATGATAGCCAATCTTAAATAATGTAATTGCTCCCTTGTGACCTATAATACTTACATGATATGCAAACTATGGCATGTACAATGAATAAAATAGCAATCTACTCGCTCTTAATACTTATGTAATGTATATATTCTTAAGTAATATATTAACTGCATTGTTGTCTTTAATGCTAATATATTATCCATCATATAAACTCTAAAATTAATACTATAGCTGCTCTGTGAACTTTATTATTAATAAACTATCCATACTGTAGCATCTAAGAGAGACATAAGAGCTAATCTGTGGCTGTTAATATTGAAGTAATATCCACACCATAGTATGTAAAGTTAATAACTGCCCTGTGGTTTTATTATTATCAAGAAATCCATAGTATAGCATGTAAAATTAATATGCTAAATTCCCTGTAGCCTTTAATGTTAATATAATATACATGACATAGCATCCAAAACTAATGAAATAGCAACCCAGCAGCATTTCACACTAAAATGATAATCCAAGTTTCATGTGTACTGTGCTTAATTATTAATGTCATATCACTACTATAAGAAAAGAAACTAATATAATATATGATCTGTGGCTTTTAATGCTAATAATCACCTAAAGCTAATGTAACAGCTATCACATGCCCTTTAATAATAACATAATAATATATCCATAGTTTAGTGAGTAAAATTAATATAAATTATTCTGGTTATAATACAATTTTGATATCACTATGTAGCATGTAAAACTAATATCATTGCTTCCCTATGGCCTATTATGTTAATATGATATCCATACTATAACATCCAAATCTAATATAAAGTCTGCCTTGTACATTTTTTGAAAATTTTACATTCCTGTGGCCTTATTGGGAATATGATGTCCATATTATAGTATCAAAACTTGATAAAATTGCTTCCTGGTCAGTATCCACTGTGCTTTGCTGAATCATCATGTGTATTCAGAAGGCATTTATCAGGCTCTATTTCAGGCACTCTAAAGAGCAAGGAAGTATCTAATAAAGCCCCTTCATGGAACTTATGCTTTTTGCAAGACTGGTGGGTAGAGGGTGAATCACCTATTAGTTCAGTGCTCTAATGCTGAGCTGCTTCCCCAGTCCTGATCTCTATTAATAATTGTTTTAGACAGGAGCTCCCTAAAGTGCCCAGTCTGACTTTGAACTTGAAATACTTCTGCCTCAGCTTCCTGAGTCATGGGATTTCCAGCAAGCACCACAATGACCAGCTGGAAACATTTATAAGTCATGTTTATTAAGTAAAACTTATGTAGAATATACTTTGCCAATTTTAGTGTTGAGTTCTATGAATTTTTTTTTTTTTTTTGGTACTGGGGATTAAACACAGGGTTCTCTACCACTGAGCTACATCCTCAAAACTTTTTATTTTTTATTCTGAGACAGGATCTCACTATGTTGATGAGGCTGGTCTTCAAATTTTCAATCCTCCTTCCTTAGCCTCTCAGGTGACTGGGATTACAGGCATGTGCCACTGCATGGGTCCTACATGATATTTTATTAATGAGATTTCTTCTCTTTTTCTAGCTACACTACTGGAAATTGAACCCAGGGACAACGTACCACTGTGCTACATCTCTACCCAGTTTTACTTTTTTATTTTGAGGCAGGGCTTCCTAAATTGCTGAGGCAGAACTTGAGCTTGCAATTCTTTTGCCTCAGACTGCTGAGTGACTGGGATTACATGTGTGTGTCACTGTGCCCAGCTAATATTACTAATATTATGATTTTTAATCTTTTTGATTTTATCTGTTGCAGAAGCAATTCATTTTATTCATCTATTCTGAAGGTAGAAAAACATTTCTATAAAAAATAGTGGCATAATATATTATTAACAACTAGAAACAGCTCAAGTATATAATAGTTATAGAATAATAAGTAATCATCAGCATCAGAATAATATACAACAAATAAAAAGGAAAATATGGAAAAATTAGATTCATGATTTTATAATTTATTTTATCTTTTTGTGGTGCTGGGAATCAAACCCAGGGCCTCATGTGTATTAGGAAAGCAGTCTACCACTGAGCTACACCGTCATCCCTCATGAAATTTTTTGCATGAATAAAATGACAGTAGTAAAACTCCTAATAATATTTATCCATTTTTAGTTGCCAGTGGATCTTTATTTTTATTTATTAATGCATGGTGCTGACAATGGAACCCAGGGCCTCACACATGATAGAGAAGCACTCTGCCACTGAGCCACAGCCCTAGCCCCTATTCATTGATTTTTGCAAAGAACTTTGTGTGTTTAAAAGGTTAGAATTTGAAGTCATACCTTACCATTTTTTTTTCTTTTAGTAGTTTGTTATTTTAAGGGTGAAGATGTAGCACAGAAAGGAGGTACCATAAGTTCCTTATCAATTAGGCCGGTTTGAAGATGACATTGTTGTGTTCCAGGCAGCAAGACAGATGATGTATCCTCTTAAGCTGGCTGTCTTAAAGTGACACCTCAACACCCCAATTTCTAGTGGGACCTCACTCCAATCAAAGAGAACAATTCAAAGGCTTTCCATTTTGCTTCAATGAAATAGCATTTTGTATCTCAATCTTTTGAAGTCACCTGACCTACCTCTATTACCACCCACACTTAGAGTCAGATTTACTTACAAAATCTTTCATCATAATGAAGAACACAGACTTATTGAAGCTTAGACAGGATGCTACAGATGCCTGGAGAAGATGGTTGATATTAAACAACATGTACTTCAATATTAAATGAAAATAGAAATGCAGATATTGTTGGTGAAGATATTCTGTGTTTTCTTTTAGGGCATGTCCTGGGATAGAATGGGTGAAATATTTTAGAGTTTTGATTTCTTTCTTACATGATTTATGGTCAGAAAAACAGCAAGGCATGTATTTTATTTAATTTTTTGCAGTACTGGGCACTCCACCTAGCTCTTCAGGACAGTGGGCAGGTGCTCTACTGCTGAGCTACATCTCAGTCCCAAGGTGTTTTTTAAAATGTGAGCAGGAAAAAAGACTGCTGTGGATTTGGTTTACATGTATGCTTTAAAATAACTGTCTTTCTAGTTATACTTTGGAATTTTATGATTTTAAATCTCTACATCTGCCCTAAAATATTTTTAAAATATGATCATATCCAATTTTGTGTTGAGGGAAAGCCACATTTACATACTGTTGGCTTTTAAAATTAACTTGTAAGCTAATTTATCAAGCATGAAAACAGGGTGTAGCTCATCAGACATTAATGTGTTGCTGAAACTTTGTAATTTAAACCTATGAAAAGATGTTTTACTTTATTTTTTTCCTTTTAGTGTATCAATCTCTATGCAGCAATATAGATATGAAACCTGACTGGTACACTTTTAAGGATTACATTGGGAAAGGGACACTACATTTTTTAACAGTGTTCCCCTTCTTTTTTTCTTTCATATAACAAATAAATGGTAAAAAGATGAAATGTGACAGCTGAGAAATATGTAAGCATATTTAATAAAAACTAGTTTTCAGAACCTGTTAAAATAATGAGCTGAGGAGATTCCTGGTGGACACAAAGGACTTGTCTATGTTTTGATTGCAGTTTAATAATTTGCTGATTGAATTACAATCATAGCAATGTTGCATTTTAATCCCATGCATACATTTGGTTAATCAAACTAATGCCTTTAAATCACAGTTTGATGTTTGCTAATACATAACCTGATGCTAATATAACAGCTTCCATGTTCCCTTTAATAATAACATAATAAAATATCCATAGTTTAGAAAGTAAAATTAATATAATTTATTCTGGTTATAATACAATTTTGATATCACAATGTAGCATATAAAATTAATATCATTGCTTCCCTGTGGCCTTTTATGTTATTAATCTATCCATACTATAACATTCAAATCTAATGTAAAGGCTTCCTTGTGCATTTGTAGAAAATGATAATCCATTTTACATGCCTGTGGCCTTATTGGGAACATGATGTTCATGTTATAGTATCAAAACTTGATAAAACTGCTGCCTGGTGTTGCATATTAAGATGTTTTTCATATTGTAGCATGTAAAAATGATAAAATAGATGACGTGGGGACTTCAGTACTCATTTGAAATCCACCTTGTAGCATTGAAAACTGATAAAGAAACTTCCTTGTGGCCCTCAATACTGACATGGTATCCACATTATAGCTCTAAAATCTAATAATGGGCAACCTTGTGGCCTTTTGCATGAAAAAGAAAATCCATGTGGCTTTCCCTGTGGTCATTAGTTATTAATGTCACTTGTATTCATGCAGATCATATAACATCATATATAGCTTGGTCTTTAATGTTAGTGTGATAACCATATGGTGGCATTTGTTACTAATCACTCCCTGCAGGCCTTTAGTAATAATCTAATACTCACATAGAGCTGCAATTCTCATATACTAACTGCCCTGTGGCATTAATGCTTCTAGGACATCTGTATTTGAAAACTGAAATTGATGTTACAGCTCCCTGGGGCTTTCCAAATTACTAAATTATCCTTCTAATGGCATTTAAACTAATATCAGAGATGCATTGTGGCCTTCAATACTGACCAGATACCCATTTTGTAGCATCTATAACTGATAAAATAGCTGCCTTTTGGACTTTACAGCTGAAAAGAGAGCCAAATTATAGTATGAAAAAGTGATAAAATTGATATATTTGGACATTTAATATTGCCATGTTTCGATGTTGTAGTATCAAAACTTGACCAAATAGCTTACCTGTATCCTTTAGGACTGGTAGGCTATTCCCATGGACCCATGAAGAATTCATGTAACAGGTGCCTTGTAGCCTTTAGTATGATATGACAAGCATACCAGAGCATGGAAATTGATAGTGCAGCAGTTGCCAAGTCTTTGGCAGTGATAGTTATCATAATAGAACATAGGAACTGCGAGGTGCTGCCTTGTGACCTTCAGTGCTGAGATGGTATCTACATTGTAGCTTTTAAACATGATATCATGCCTGCCTTGTGGCATGTGATACCAAAGTGAAAATTCATTTTACATGCCCTGTGGTCTTTAGTATTTTTATATCCATAGCACAGCATCACAAGATAATATCATGTATAAATTGTGGCATTTAATTCTAATATGATAAAGTTAAAAAATATCATTTATTTCTAACATGATTACTCCCTGTATCTTTTAATAATAATATAATATCCACATATAGCATTAACACTGATAAAATAACTACACTGTGGCATTAATACTAATGTATTATATCTGTATTTTAAACATATATTCCAGCTCTTCTGTGAGTTTTAATATTAATAAATTCTCCATATGATAATGTAAAAGTGATATAACATGGTGTAATGGTGAATCTTTGTGGGGCCCATCACCGCTGGCCATCAGATTCCACTGTTGGCAGATGTGTTTATGGTTTTGATTGGCAATGGCTATTCCACTGTTGGCAGTAACTACCCAGTTAGGGTACTTGGGAGCAATTCCTTCTGTTGGGGAGGATTAAGTCAGAGACTGAGGAAGCTCCCAGGGGAAGGGTTATACAAGACTTCCTGATGAAGTTGGCCTGGAAGAAATTGACTGCCTTATGCTTGGAGGGCAAGATTCACAGATTCCAGGAGGCTGTAAAGATTGGAAATTTAGCTGCAGTAAAACATTTTTTTATCTCAGGGAGGTGATGTTGATGAACCTGATAAAAGACATAGGTATGGGGGCGTCTGTGAGGTTAGGGGCTGAAGGTCAAGGGGCCAATTGGGGGAAGAGGTACTGATGGGACTGCACCCCTCAGGCTCTGCTCATGGGTCAGAGCAGAAAGGAGACCAGCTCTACTTTCACCAGGAGATGACTTTCAGACCCCCATGGAGGCCTCTGGGGACCTGAAAACCTTGGAAGTCTACCACCTTAATGAGCCCTCTTAATGAGCAGTAAACAAAAGCAAAATTTCAGCTGGTTTCCTTGTAGACCGTTTAACAGTTAAGTACACACAGCAGTTTAATGTTAAGGTACATACTTTCAAAAGTATGTTATAAACATTGTAGAAAATTGCACAATGAGAAAAATAGTGCTCATAATATAGCAACATGAGGGCTAAAGGAGTTCTTCAGATATAATCCACTATGTGTTGTCTACTGAGAGAACTTACAAGAACTCTTTGAATGGAGAACATGGCTCCATCATTTTTTCTTCTTTTGTTTATAACATTGCTGTGAGAGTTACAAAAGGTGAAAAAAAACTTAGTCCTCTCAGGCTTGATTCACTAGTTAATCAAATTCTGAAGGATAACTTGGTGTCCTCTTCACCAGCTAACCATCTTCATAGCAAGACTTGTGGAAGTGCCCTGAGCTTTCTGCAAAGAATTGTTACTTTTCAAGAGAGCAGACAATAAAGTTCACTGGCAGATTGCCCACTACTCAAAGCACCAAACATGGTGCTTTTTCAATTTTGTCACCACTTTGACAGACTACACTTAAAAATAATCTACCAAAAGCTTTGCACAACATTGCTGGTTTCTCTGTTCCAATACAGTTTTCTGAAGTTGTACCTTATTGTTTTTCTGTTTATGAAAGCAGGAAGAACAGAGCATTGGTCCACAGCATCCAGGAAGTACAGGCTTTCAGTCACCAGGGCCAGGGAGCAGCATACATTCCCAGTCTGTGCAGGGTGCCTGCTGCTCCCCTAAGATCCCTTACCCTGCCTTTTTCCCAAGGGACTAAGGATATCTATATGGGCATGGGCCCTGGTGGTGGATTAACAAAGGGCTCATCCTGTCCTTTGAAGGAGATTTCCACTACACGACTGAGCCAAGCTTGTACTCCATTCGGGCTGCTTAGTCTCAATCCGGAGTGCACGGCTCATGCCATCCTCTGCTGCTGTACCGCCAGCTCACCAGCTGGGTTGGGCACCACCTTCAGTACATCCATGTGCTCATCAGTGCCCAGACAAGGGCAGGAGGGCCTGGGGCAGCCCTTCACTCTCGTGGGATCTCCTCCCTGCTGGCACCTCCAGTCCCATGGTTCAGGACTCAGACACATGCTGCGAGTTCACAGCAGGCAGAGCCACACAGGGACGTGCCCACACCGCTCTGCTTCTTGCGCATGCCCAGATCTCAGGCAGCTGAGACTGGTGGGGCTGCACAGGCAGATGCGCAGCACAGGTCCAGACCTGCCCACTCCATGTGTGCCAGAGCTCTGGAGGCCTCCACTTCATGTCTGGTATTGGCATCTGGCTGCTTCAGTGCTGGTGGAGAAATATTGCCTGGAGCACGTGTACTTGTGGTTGCCCTGCCCTCGGGGAAGGCCACCCTCAGGAAAGACAGCCTCCCTCCAGTAAGGCTGCTGCCCCTGGGGAACGCTGCCTACTGCCACACTCAGGTAAGGCCGCCTGGGCATTGTGGCTGCCTTAGGGGAAGGCCGCCTCCCCCCACTCCCCCTGGGTCATTTCGCTCTGTATGCCTTGTTTCAGGAGGTCAGACCACCCACAGGGAAGGCGTCCACCCTCCTTGGGGTCTCAGGTTGATGTGTCTTGGGGCAACGGGAGCTTGATCTGAGACTGACCCCAGGGCTCCAAACCTGAAGGTTGGGGATCCTGGACAGGAAGGCCTCAGGGGCTGGGCACAGACCTACGGGAGGCCAGGGACTCCACGTGCTTGATCCATTCTTTGGCAACGACTGCCTTCGGTAATGTACCTCTCTTGGTAAGGTCACTGCTCTTGGGTCAGGCAACTCTCGGTTCAGGACAAGGCCAGGCTCTGCGGGGTGGAAAATGTAATTCAAGGCAGGGCAAGGAGTAGCAAGACAGAGCAGAGTGGGTTGGGGGTTGGGGCATGCAGGGAAGGGGCAGAGCCACTTGAGGAATTACCGGAAGGCTGCTCAAGGTGGGTCAACTGTGTGCACAGTCATGTGGCAGAACACTTACTTAGCATGTGAGAGCCCTGGCTTGGTTCTCAGCAGTGTGGGTGCATACACACACACACACACACACACACACACACACACACACACACCACAATAAATCTTCCTAATTCAGATGACTTTATTCTAAGAAAATTTTTCAAATCCTTATTAGAAGATAGAAGCAGAATGGTGATATGTTTAATGTCAGCTATTATATGTCATGATATTTAAGACCACTCTATGAAATTTCCTCAGGACTCAAATCATTATAGTATTTAAGAGACAAGACAGCAGTTACGTTTTGTAATCTTTGTTTTATAAAGACAATCTTTTGAAAATTATTTTCTTTTCTAATTTTCAAACTTATAAAGTGTAACCAATTGTCTTCCTAAAGTTATACATTCATCAGAAAGGTTTTCTCTTATTCCTTGCCATCAAGGGGATGGGCCTATTGTCACAGGAAGTGCTGTGAATAGGTTTTATCATAATACCAGTGCCCCTATGGCTTTCAGATCAAAGTCAGGTATACCTCTCATATTTTTTGAATTTATTAACAAAGAACACACAATTTTTATTATATTTGAAACATCATCAAATTTGAATTAGTAAAAGTAGGGGTTTAACGTGTTATATCATGAGCTAAACACAGTGCAATTTAGTTTTGAGCATTTTGGGAGGTTGGCATAATGACTTCTGCCCTGTTCTCTGATCAAATGTCTGGCCTGTACCATTTTTTTTTTGGCAGTGAGAATTGAACCGAGTGACCATTGTAGCATGTGCTAGGCAAGCACTGATCTACATACATCCCCAGCCATTTAAATGTTTTATTTTTGAGACAGGGTTTTGCCTAATTGCCCAGTTGGGTTCCAAATGTATTTTCCCCCTTCCTTAGCCTGCCAAGTGCTGGGGTAATAGCACTTGGTGTCAAAGTACCTGAATTGTCATGGAGGATTTGATGTATTATATGATTCTAATGTGTCCTTTCCTAAGCTAGGCCTTTTTCATTTCCCTTGTCAACAGTCAGTAAAGACTTTTTTTGTTGTTTTGATGTACATTTAAGGTGAACATGCTTTATGATGAGACACTACTGTTCATTATAGTCTAGGTGTGTGATCCACTCTGAGGGAATATTTATATTTTGATAGCATACACTATTTCAGGTCTAACACATTTTGTTACAAGAAGTGATTATTCATTTTGTACTTGATTATGTAATTAAGACATAGTTTTTTTTTTTTTTTTTTCTTTTGTGGTGCTGGAGGTTGAACCCAGGGCCTCCTGCATGCTAGACAATTGCTCTTCTGTTGAACTGCATCCCCAGCAACTAGATCTTTTAGTTATCATAAATTTTATGACCAGATAGATTGATAATAAATCACTTAGAAGTTCAACTCAATTTGGAACAATTCAAGATTTTGGACCTCCAAAAATGGTTTGTTATTTCTAAAAGGAAAAGTAATTTTCCAAAACATAGCAGCATCTAAGATCATCCATGAACTATGTTTCCCCAGTTTCTTCACTTCCTGCAGAGCATCCTGGAGGCAATGTACTCTGGTGTCATTCTAACCTCTTCTTCACACAAGGCAACATCCACTGTGATTGCCAATTCTGTTTATCTTTTTCTTCTCTTTGACTATTAGTCAAATGAACATTTTGAATCTATTACTGCTAAAGAGTATGAATAGAAATAAAAATAGGACAAGGATTCTTGGGAATAACTGATCTAATCACAGCAAAAGTCCCTCTGTTGAGGAAGTTCAGTCATGTGTTGAAATAGTGTCTGAAATGTTATTTTAGTGCAAAGTGGTAACGTTTTTAGAAGCCGCATCTAGTACCTAGTGACTTCATAAAAATATAAGTTGACCTATGTGTGTTCTTATTTCAATATAAAACCTGTAAAGTGGTGCTATCTTGAATCATATATTAGGTGAAATAGTTTACTTTTCTGTTAAAGTACTTTTTGAATTCATAGTAAAATACAGAACTAGTTAGAATGTCATTTATCAGCAATTGTAATTGTATAAACAACAAAGTGTTTAAAAACATATAACTATGTCTTTTTTTATTTTTATTTTTTTTGCAGTGCTGGGGATTGAACCCAGGGATTTGTGCTTGCAAGGCAAGCCCTCTACCGACTGAGCTATCTCCCCAGCCCACCATGTCTTAAGGATTGATTTTTGAGTAGATTTTGTCTTTATACAGAAATTGCAAAGAGAATGCAGAGATTTCCCAGGTAGCATCCTCATTTTTTTTCTGATATGATTTATGTGCGCTGTCTCTGCTAGGTTAACATCCTAGGAAAATTGTCATGAAGAACAAACACTAGTGTGCTATCACTAAGAGCAATTGCATTTCCTTTGGATTCTCACTTCTGCCTCTTCCTGTTTCAGGACCCCATCCAGGATCCCAAATCACATTCAGTTCCTGTCCCTATAGACTTCTCTTTATGGGTGAACAGTTTCTCAGACCTTCCTAGTTCTTATGACCTTAACAAGGTTGAGAAGGACCTTTCAGGTACTTTATGCATCATTCTCTATTGGGGTTTAATTTTATCTTCATATTTATACTGGGGATGTGGGTCTGGGAGAGGCAGGTCACAGAAGGGGACAGCATCTCTGTGTTTTCAGGCCCTGAAGGGGAAACTGTTAGTACTGACTGTGCTCACCTGGCTGAGGCATGGCCTTTCCGGTTTCTCATTGGGAAGTTTCTGTTTCTGTGTGTCCACATTTTCTGTGATCTTCTGGAGGAAGTCACCCTGCATGGCCTGCACATAAGGAACAGGGAGTTAGCTCCACCTCTTGATGGCTGAGTGTGTGCCCCATTATCTGAAATTCTGCTGCACAAGTGCTTTCCACTCAACCCATTTTTTTTATCTGTTCAGTTAGTTATGGGTGGCTGGGTATGGTGGGGCATATCTGTAATCATAGTGGCTTCGGAGGCTGAGGCAGAAAACTTACAAGTTCAAAGTGAGGCCCTAAGCAACGTAGACCCTATCTCTAAATAAAGTAACAAAAAGTGCCAGGGTGTAGCTTAGTGGTAAAACACCCCTGGGTTCAATCCCTGGTACAAAAGTAAATACATTAATTAATTAATTAATTAATAATATACAAATTTCTATTAAAAAACTTTTCATCTGGCAATTAAGTGTGCCCAACATATTTTTTAGAATGAATATATATGTATATATATATATATGTGTGTGTGTGTGTGTGTGTGTGTGTGTATACATATTTTATTTTAGGTATTGTTTATTTATTTATCTATTTATTTATTTTTAGCTGCAGATGGACATTATTCCCTTATTTTCATTTATTTATTTTCATGTGGTGGTGAGGATCATCCTCACTGCATCACAGAATCCAGGTGAGTTATCTGCCACTGAGCTACACCCCCAGCTTCTACCCATTACTTCTGTTCTTTTTGTTTGTTTCATCTCTTGGTTTTATTAACTAGCATGAGGACAGAAAGATGAGGGAGGTAGTCTCACTCCTCTGATATTTTAGCTTAAAAGGTGTGATTGCCATAATCTTGCTTAAGCACCAACTACATATTTAAATATAATTCTTTACAAAAATCTTCATTCTCAGGCTACCTAAAGTATAACATCAACAAGATTACAATTAGCTATAGATTTTGAGATCAGGACCTGCTTCTCCTTCCAAGCTACATCTAATCACTGTCAATACACATATGGTAAAGCCAGTTTGCTTTTACAAGAACATTTCCCTTTCATAACCAGTCACAGCACAGTCAATATCCTGGTTTAGTATTAGTTATGTAAAACAATGCCACTTAAGGAAACTGGGTGAAGAGTATACAAAATGTATTATTTTACCAACTTCCTGGAAGACTATAATTGTTTTAAAATAGTGTTTTAGTTTATTTTGTGGTGATGGGGTTTGACTCCAGGGCCTCCCTCACACTGCCAGTGCTCCACCACTGAGCAACATCCACAGTCCTTTTTACTTTGAGACTTGTCATTAAGCTGCCCAGGTTGGGTTTCCCAAACATGTGACCCTCCTGCCTTAACCTCCCAGAGTAGCTCATATTAGAGGTGTGTACCACCACACCTGGCTCAAAATGTTTTAAAAATCTAAACAAAATGTTACTCATAGAAAAGAACAAAAGGTGGAAAACATAGAAGTGAAAAAGAAATTAGGAATGGACTTAGAAGACAGTGTAGGAGTCACCTGATCAATGGAGGACATCTGTCAAGGCCATTGTGTCACCCCATGAAAAGGATGATGAAGGGTGTGATATAATAGCTACCCTGTGGCCTTTAAAATTAAGGTAATATTCATACTCTAACATCTAAAGCTAATTTATAGCATCTCTGTGCCCCCTAACACCAATGAAATATCAATGCTATTGCATGTTAAACTAATATAATAGCTGTCCCATGGCCTTTAATATTGAAGTAATCTCCACACTACAGCATCTTGTACATATATACTTGCTGTCCTGTGACCTTTCATATAAATATGTTATCTTTTATATGGCATCTAAAACTAATATAACTGTGGCATTTCACACTGATATAATATTCATACTATAGCAGCTAATGCTAATGTAATATTTGTCCACTGGACTTTAGTACTAATGTAATCTCCATAGTAGAGCATTTAAACTTGATAAAATAGGTACCCCATGGCCTTTCTGAGTAATATAATATCTATAATATTTAATCTTAAACTAATGTAATAGCATCTTAAAGTATTCTAATAGCTGGTCTGTGGACTTTAATAATAATGCACTGTCCATGCTAGAGCATCTAAATTCAATATAATACCTGACTTTTGGTTTATTGCTACTATAATATCCATAGTGTAACATATAAAACTAATAAAATAACTTCCATGTGGCCTATGATAAGCATATGATATCCATACCATAGCATCTAACACTAGTATAACTTTCCTGAGGCCTTTAACTCTAATATAATAACAATACTGTGTTCCCTGAAACTAATATAACAGTTGTCCATGGCCTTTAATCATAATATAATATCCATACTACAGCATCACAAACTGCTGTTATGGCTGCTATGTGGCCTTTCATAGTAATATAGTATGCATATTGTGGCCTCTAAATCTAGTGTAATAACTTCTGTGTGACCTTCAATACTAGTTGAGATTCACTATGGTACTGAAATTTTATAATGGATGCTCTGTGATCTTTAATACTAATGATATCCATTCTGTAAAATCTAAAGCTAATAGAATAGGTATTATATTCTTTGGTCTTTAATACTACAGATGTCCATCCTTTGCCATTTAAAACTAATGTAGTAGTTGTCCTGTGGCTTTAAAAGTATTATAATACTCATTCCATAGTATAAAAGATTAATAAAAGAGCTGTGTTGTGGTATTTATATAAACTAAATATCCATACTCTAGCACCCAACACTAATACAATAGCTGCTTTGCAATCTTTTACAGTAGTATTATATACACAATGTACCATTTCAGTCTAAGGTTCTGTGGACCTTAAAACTAATGTACTATACAAACTGGCTCATCACATCTAATCTAATAGATGCCCCTGTGTCCTTTACTACTAATGTAATATCCATCAATAACACCAACTTCCAATATATTTGCCTCTAATACTAATATGATGTCCAAACTGAAGTGTCTAATGTAAATATAATAACTGCCCTGTAGCCCTTGATACTTATGTGATATCATTACATAGCCTCTATAACTAAACTGTTGTAATAGCTGACCAGTGACCCTTGATATTGCTGTAATAGCCAGACTACAGAATCTCATACTAATATATTAGCTGCCTGTGACCTTAAATAGGCTATGTATCCTACAGCTTCTAAAGTTAGCATAATAGATGCCATGTGTTCTTTAATATTAACTTAATATCCATATGACAGCATATCTACCTAATATAATAGGTGCCCTATGGACTTAAACATTAATATAATATCTATAATATGACATCTTAAAACCATCTATATCCTGTGCCCTTAGTACTAATATTATATCCCTGCTCTAGGATCTAAAACTAGTATAAGGGATGACTTGTGTCCTTTAATGTTAATATGATAAATGTATTGCATTCTTTAAAATTAATACAATACCAGTCCTGTGGCCTCTGATATTTATGTAATATCCATAATAAAGCATCTAAAAATAATATAATAGCTGTCCTGTGACTATTAATATTCATACAATATCCATGCTATAAAATCCAAAACTAATGTAATAACTGACCTGTATCCTTTTGTAGAAAAATAATATCCATACTCTGACATCTCAAGCAAATAGAATAGCTGACCTGTGGCTATGAATAGTAATGTAATATCTGTATTAAAGCATCTTAAACTAATACAGTGGATACCTTGGGCCTTTGATATTAATGTACTATCCTTGCTATAGAATCAAAACGTAACATAAAATGTGATATGTAGTCTTTATTTAATGTGATATCTCTACTTAAACAGTTTAAACTAGTGTAATATATGTTCTGTAAACTTATATCCTAATATGATATACATATTATTGTGTCCAAGGCTAACATAATAGTTGACATTTGAACTTTAATACTAATATAACATGTTTACTATACAGTGTAAAAGTAACATACTATCTGTCCTTGGCTTTCATTATTAATTTAAATCCATATCTCTAATCTAAAACTAATAGCTTCCCTGTGGCCTTTAATGCTAATGTAATATTCATATTATAGCATGTAAAACTAATGTAATAGCATCTCTGTGCCTTTTAATATTAATATAATCTTCATAGAGTAGCATCTGAAACTAATGTGATTGCTGCCAGATTTCAATGTTAGTCAAATATCCATTCTCTGGCCTCTGAAACTAATATAGCAACTTCCCTGTGGCCCTTATTCTTGATATGATATCCATATTACATCCTGGAAAAGTGATATCTGCTCTGTGGCCTTTATCATTAATACATGCATATTTTCACATCTAACACTAATAAAATAGCTGTGCTTTGACCTTCAATACTAATATAATGCCCATACTATAACTTTTAAAATAAACATAACAACTGCCCTGCAACTTTTAATATGGATACAATATGCATACTATAGCATCTTACATTAATATATGTCCTGTGGCCTTTAATAGTAATATGTAACCAGACATTAGTACCTCAAACTGATGAAATAGCTGTTTTTGACATTTAACGTTAATGTTATACCTGTACTTTGTTATCTAAAATTAATATAATAGCTGCCATATGTCTTTTTATACTAATATTGTACACAGAGAACAACATTGAAAATTAATATAATGGTTGTCTTTTGGCCTTTGTGTTAAAGTAATATTGATGCAAAACATTGCTCATATAATAGTTGAACTTTGGCCTTTAGTATTAATATAACATGTATACTGCAGCATCTTGTACTAATATATTAGCTTTTCTGTGGCCTTTAATATTAATGTAAAATCCATGTATAGCCATATGATCCAATATCTGCTCTGTGGCCTTAAATAATATATAATATACTTCTTAAACTAATGTGATAACTATCATACGGATGTCAGTACTAATGTAACATTTATACTATAGCATCATGGCTGCACTGTGATATTTAATATTAGCAAAACCATCTATAGTAAAGAATAGTTTTCCTTTGTTCATTTTTGGTTTTGTTACCAGAAATTGAACCCATGAACTACATTATTTGCTCTTTTTTATTATTATTATTTTTGAGACAGGGTCTTGCAAAGTTACTTAGAACTTAGCTAAGTTCCTGAGGCTGACTTTGAACTTGTGATCCTTTTGCCTTAGCCTCTTCAGCCACTGGGGTTACAGACCTGTGCCACTGCATCCAACTCTGCTGTATGCTTTTAAAACTAATATCATAGCCACACTGTGACCTTTAATACTAATATAATATACAAACTATACTATCTAATAGTGATATGATAGCTGCCCTATAGTCTTTAATAGTAATATTATATTCATACCATAGTATCTACAATTAATATGGTACCCAGGGCCTTATAGTAGCATGATATCAATACTGTATCATTGAATATTTGTATAACTGCAGCCCTGTGGACTTAAATACTAATATAATATCCACATTATAGCATTTTAAGCAAACACAATAGCTGAATGTAGGACTATAATACTAATGAAATATGTGTAATATAGCATCTTAAAATACCGTAAGAGATACCCTGTGGCATTTAATATTAGTATGAATACATATTGTGACCTTAAAAGCTGAAGAAATAGCTGCCTTATGGCCTTTCTATGTTATATAATATCCATACAGTAGCATATAAAACTCATAAAATAGCTGTCCTGTGGCCTTTATGACTAATGCAATATGCCTAAGATAGCGTATAATATAATATCTATCCTGTGGCATTTAATATTAATATTATATCCACAATGTGACCTCTAAAACTAATATTATAGTTGTTCTGTGGTCTTTAATATTAAAAGTGTATCAAAACTTGCTCCCTGAACATGAAATAGTAGCTGTAGCTGCTCTATGATCTTTAAATACTATATTATATAGTACATCCATTCTAGAGCAATTAGAGTTAATGTAATAGCTTGCCTATGACCATATTACTATGATAGCCAATCTTAAATAATGTAATTGCTCCCTTGTGACCTGTAATACGTGATATGCAAACTATGGCATCTGCATCTAAAAAAATAGCAGTCTACTGGCTCTTAATACTTATGTAATGTGTATATTCTTAAGTAATATAGTAACTGCATTGTTGTCTT
>NW_027632666.1:0-22357 GCF_902686455.1 Sciurus vulgaris | reverse complement strand
TTTTGAAACATCATCAAATTTGAATTAGTAAAAGCAGGGGTTTAACATGTTATATCATGAGCTGAACACAGTGCAATTTAGTTTTGAGCATTTTGGGAGGTTGGCATAATGACTTCTGCCCTGTTCTGTAATCAAATGTCTGGCCTGTACCATTTTTTGGCAGTGAGAATTGATCCCAGTGACCATTGTAGCATGTGCTAGGCAAGCACTGAGCTACATACATCCCCAGCCATTTAAATGTTTTATTTGAGACAGGGTTTTGCCTAATTGCCCAGGTGGGTCCCAAATGTATTTTCCCCCTTCCTTAGCCTGCCAAGTGCTGGGGTAATAGCACTTAGTGTCAAAGTACCTGAATTGTCATGGAGGATTTGATGTATTGTATGATTCTAACGTGTCCTTTCCTAAGCTAGGCCTTTTCCATTTCCCTTGTCAACAGTCAGTAAAGGCTTTTTTTATTGTTTTGATGTACATTTAAGGTGAACATGCTTTATGATGAGACACTACTGTTCATTATAGTCTAGGTGTGTGATCCACTCTGAGGGAATATTTATATTTTGATAGCATACACTATTTCAGGTCTAACACATTTTGTTACAAGAAGTGATTACTCATTTTGTACTTGATTATGTAATTAAGACTGTTTTTTGTTTTTTTTCTTTTGTGGTGCTGGAGGTTGAACCCAGGGCCTCCTGCATGCTAGACAATTGTTCTTCTGTTGAACTGCATCCCCAGCAACTAGATCTTTTAGTTATCATAAATTTTATGACCAGATAGATTGATAATAAATCACTTAGAAGTTCAACTCAATTTGGAACCATTCAAGATTTTGGACCTCCAAAAATGGTTTGTTATTTCTAAAAGGAAAAGTAATTTTCCAAAACATAGCAGCATCTAAGATCATCCATGGACAATGTTTCCCCAGTTTCTTCACTTCCTGCAGAGCATCCTGGAGGCAATGTACTCTGGTGTCATTCTAACCTCTTCTTCACACAAGGCAACATCCACTGTGGTTGCCAATTCTGTTTATCTTTTTCTTCTCTTTGACTGTTAGTCAAATGAACATTTTGAATCTATTACTGCTAAAGAGTATGAATAGCAATAAAAATAGGACAAGGATTCTTGGAAATATCTGATCTAGTCACAGTAAAAGTCCCTCTGTTGAGGAAGTTCAGTCATGTGATGAAATAGTCTCTAAAATGTTATTTTAGTGCAAAGTGGTAAAGTTTTTAGAAGCTGCATCTAGTACCTAGTGACTTCATAAAAATATAAGTTGATCTATGTGTGTTCTTATTTCAACATAAAATCTGTAAAGTGGTGCTATCTTGAATCATATATTAGGTGAAATAGTTTACTTTTCTGTTAAAGTACTTTTTGAATTCATAGTAAAATACAGAACTAGTTAGAATGTCATTTATCAGCAATTGTAATTGTATAAACAACAAAGTGTTTAAAAACATATAACCATGTCTTTTTTTATTTTTAATTTTGCAGTGCTGGGGATTGAGCCCAGGGCTTTGTGCTTGCAAGGCAAGCACTCTACCGACTGAGCTATCTTCCCAGCCCACCATGTCTTAAGGATTGATTTTTGAGTAGATTTTATCTTTATACAGAAATTGCAAAGAGAATGCACAGATTTCTCAGGTACCCTCATTCTCATTTTTCTTCTGATATGATTTATGTGCACTGTCTCTGCTAGGTTAACATCCTAGGAAAGTTGTCATGAAGAAAAAGCACTAGTGTGCTATCACTAAGTGCAATTGCATTTCCTTTGGAATCTCACTTCTGCCTCTTCCTGTTCCAGGGCCCCTTCCAGGATCCCAAATCACATTCAGTTCCTGTCCCTATAGACTTCTCATTGTGGGTGAACAGTTTCTCAGACCTTCCTTGTTCTTATGACCTTAACAAGGTTGAGAAGGACCTTTCAGGTACTTTTTACATCATTTTCTATTGGGGTTTAATTTTATCTTCACATTTATACTGGGGATGTGGGTCTGGGAGAGGCAGGTCACAGAAGGGGACAGCATCTCTGTGTTTTCAGGCCCTGAAGGGGAAACTGTTAGTACTGACTGTGCTCACCTGGTTGAGGCATGGCCTTTCTGGTTACTCATTGGGAAGTTTCTTTTTCTGTGTGTCCACATTTTCTGTGATCTTCTGGAGGAAGTCACCCTGCATGGCATGCACATAAGGAACAGGGAGTTAGCTCCACGTCTTGATGGCTGAGTGTGTGCCCCAATTATCTGAAATTCTGCTGCACAAGTGCTTTCCACTTAACCCATTTTTTATCTATTCAGTTAGTTATGGGTGGCTGGGTATGGTGGGGCATATCTGTAATCCCAGTGGCTTGGGAGGCTGAGGCAGAAAACTTACAAGTTCAAAGTGGGGCCCTAAGCAACGCAGTCCCTATCTCTAAATAAAGTAACAAAAAGTGCCAGGGTGTAGCTTAGTGGTAAAACACCCCTGGGTTCAATCCCTGGTACAAAAGTAAATACATTAATTAGTTAATTAATTAATAATATGCAAATTTCTATTAAAAACTTTTCATCTGGCAATTAAGTGTGCCCGACATATTTTTTAGAGTGAATATATATATATATATATATACATATTTTAGGTATTGTTTATTTATCTATTTATTTATTTTTAGCTGCAGGTAGACATTATTCCCTTATTTTTATCTATTTATTTTCATGTGGTGGTGAGGATCATCCTCACTGCATCACAGGATCCAGGTGAGTTATCTGCCACTGATCTACACCCCCAGCTTCTACCCATTGCATCTGTTCTTTTTGTTTGTTTCATCTCTTGGTTTTATTAGCTAGCATGAGGCCACCAAGATGAGGGAGGTAGTCTCATTCCTCTGATATTTTAGCTTAAAAGGTGTGATTGCCATAATCTAGCTTAAGCACCAACTACATATTTAAATATAATTCTTTACAAAAATTTTCATTCTCAGGCTACCTAAAGTATAACATCAACAGGATTACAATTAGCTATAGATTTTGAGATCAGGACCTTCTTCTCCTTCCAAGCTACATCTAATCACTGTCAATAAACATATGGTAAAACCAGTTTGCTTTTACAAGAACATTTCCCTTTCATAACCAGTCACAACACAGTCAATATCCTGGTTTAGTATTAGTTATGTAAAACAATGCCACTTAAGGAAACAGGGTGAAGATTATATAAAATGTATTATTTTACCAACTTCCTGGAAGACTATAATTATTTTAAAATAGTGTTTTAGTTTATTTTGTGGTGATGGGGTTTGACTTCACGGCCTCCCTCACAATTCCTGTGCTCCACCACTGAGCAACATCCCCAGCCCTTTCTACTTTGAGACTTGTCATTAAGCTGCCCAGGTTGGGTTTCCCAAACATGTGACCCTCCTGCCTTAACCTCCCAGAGTAGCTCATATTAGAGGTGTGTAACACCACACCTGGCTCAAAATGTTTTAAAAATCTAAACAAAATGTTACTCATAGAAAAGAACAAAAGGTGGAAAACATAGAAGTGAAAAAAGAAATTAGGAATGGACTTAGAAGACAGTGTAGGAGTCACCTGATCAATGGAGGACATCTGTCAAGGCCATTGTGTCACCCCATGAAAAGGATGATGAAGGGTTGATATAATAGCTACCCTGTGGCCTTTAAAATTAAAGTAATATTCATATTCTAACATCTAAAGCTAATTTATAGCATCTCTGAGCCCCCTAACAACAATGAAATATCAATGATATTGCATGTTAAACTAATATAATAGCTTTCCCATGGCCTTTAATATTGAAGTAATCTCCACACTACAACATCTTATACATATATACTTGCTGTCCTGTGACCTTTCATATAAATATGATATCTGTTATATGGCATCTAAAACTAAAATAACTGTGGCATTTCACACTGATATAATATTCATACTATAGCAGCTAATGCTAATGTAATATTTGTCCACTGGACTTTAGTACTAATGTAATCTCCATGGTAGAGCATTTATACTTGATAAAATAGGTACCCCATGGCCTTTCTGAATAATATAATATCTATAATATTTAATCTTAAACTAATGTAATAGCATCTTAAAGTATTCTAATAGCTGGTCTGTGGACTTTAATAATAATGCACTGTCCTTGCTAGAGCATCAAAATTCAATATAATACCTGATTTTTCGTTTAGTGCTACTATAATATCCATAGTGTAACCTATAAAACTAATAAAATAACTTCCATGTGGCTTATGATAAGCATATGATATCCATAACATAGCATCTAACACTAGTATAATAACTTTCCTGAGGCCTTTAAATGTAATATAATAACAATACTGTGTTCCCTGAAACTAATATAACAGTTGTCCATGGTCTTTTATCATAATATAATATCCATACTACAGCATCAAAAACTGCTGTTATGGCTGCTATGTGGCCTTTCATAGTAATATAGTATGCATATTGTGGCCTCTAAAACTAGTGTAATAGCTTCTGTGTGACCTTCGATACTAGTTGAAATTCACTATGGTACTGAAATTTTTTTTTAAGTTTTTTTTTTTTATTGTAAACAAATGGGATACATGTTGTTTCTCTGTACATGGCGTAAAGTCATACCATTTGTGTAATCATAAATTTACATAGAGCAATGTTGTTTGATTCACTCTGTTATTTTTTCCCTTCTCCCCACCCCTCCCACCCCTCTTTACCCTCTATACAGTAGTTCCTTCCTCCATACTTGTCCCCCTCCCTAACCCTAACTCTAAACCTTCCCTCCCCCCCATTATGTGTCATCCTCCACTTATCAGCAATATCATTCGTCCTTTGGCTTTTTGAGATCGGCCTATCTCACTTAGCATGATATTCTCCAATTTCATCCATTTGCCTGCAAATGTCATAATTTTATCATTCTTTATGGCTGAGTAATATTCCATTGCATATATATACCACAGTTTCTTTATCCACTCATCAATTGAAGGGATCTAGGTTGGTTCCACAGTCTGGCTATTGTGAATTGAGCAGCTATGAACATTGATGTGGCTGTATCTCTGTAGTATGCAGATTTTAAGTCCTTTGGGTATAGGCCAAGGAGTGGGATAGCTGGGTCAAATGGTGGTTCCATTCCAAGTTTTCTAAGGAATCTCCACACTGCTTTCCAGAGTGGCTGCACTAATTTGCAGCCCCACCAGCAGTGTATGAGTGTACCTTTCTCCCCACATCCTCGCCAACACCTGTTGTTGCTCGTATTCTTGATAATCGCCATTCTAATTGGGGTGAGATGGAATCTTAGGGTGGTTTTGATTTGCATTTCTCTTATTACTAGAGATGTTGAACATTTTTCCATATGTTTGTTGATTGCTTGTAGATCTTCTTCTGTAAAGTGTCTATTCATTTCCTTAGCCCATTTGTTGACTGGATTATTTGAATTCTTGGAGTAGAGTTTTTTGAGTTCTTTATAGATTCTGGAGATTAGTGCTCTATCTGAAGTATGATTGGCAAAGATATTCTCCCACTCTGTAGGCTCTTTCTTCGCATTGCTGATAGTTTCCTTTGCTGAGAGAAAGCTTTTTAGTTTGAATCCATCCCAGTGGTTGATTCTAGCTTTTGTTTCTTGTGCTATGGGAGTCCTGTTAAGGAAGTCTGGTCCTAGACCTACAAGGTGAAGATTTGGACCTACTTTTTCTTCTATAATCTGCAGGGTCTCTGGTCTGATTCCAAGGTCCTTAATCCATTTTGAGTTTAGTTTCGTGCATGGTGAGAGATATGGGTTTAGTTTCATTCTGTTGCATATGGATTTCCAATTCTCCCAGCACCATGTGTTGAAGAGGCTATCTTTTCTCCATTGCATATTTTTGGCCCCTTTGTCTAGTATGAGAAAATTGTATTTATTTGGGTTTGTGTCCGTGTCCTCTATTCTGTACCATTGATCTACCTTTCTATTTTGGTACCAATACCATGCCGTTTTTGTTACTATTGCTTTGTAGTAGAGTTGAAGATCTGGTATTGCAATACCCCCTGTTTCACTCTTCCCGCTAAGGATTGCTTTAGCTATTCTGGGTTTCTTATTCTTCCAGATGAATTTCATAATTGCTTGCTCTATTTCTGTAAGGTACACAATTGGGATTTTAATTGGAATTGCATTGAATTTGTATAGCACTTTAGGTAGTATGGCCATTTTGACAATATTAATTCTTCCTATCCAAGAACATGGAAGATCTTTCCATCTTCTAAGGTGTTCTTTAATTTCTTTCTTTAGTGTTGTATAGTTCTCATTGTAGAGGTCTTTCACCTCTTTTGTGAGATTGATTCCCAAGTATTTTATTTTTTTCGAGGCTATTGTGAATGGGGTAGTTTTCCTAATTTCTCTTTCTGAAGATTCATCACTTATGAATAAAAATGCGTTGGATTTATGGGCATTGATCTTGTAACCTGCTACTTTACTGAAATGACTTATGAGTTCTAAGAGTTGTCTGGTGGAATTTCCAGGTTCCTCTAAATATATAATCATGTCATCAGCGAACAGGGATAGTTTGAGTTCTTCTTTTCCAATTCGTATCCCTTTAATTTCTTTGGTTTGTCTAATTGCTCTGGCCAGAGTCTCAAGAACGATGTTGAATAGAAGTGGTGAAAGAGGGCATCCCTGCCTTGTTCCAGTTTTTAGGGGGAATGCTTTCAGTTTTTCACCATTTAGAATGATATTAGCCATGGGCTTAGCATAAATGGCCTTTACAATGTTAAGGAATGTTCCCACTATCCCTATTTTTTCTAGTGTTTTGAGCATGAAGGGGTGCTGTATTTTATCAAATGCTTTTTCTGCATCTATTGAAATAATTATGTGATTCTTGACTTTAAGTCTATTAATATGGTGAATTACGTTTATTGATTTCCTGATGTTGAACCAACCTTGCATCCCTGGGATGAAACCCACTTGATCATGGTGCACTATCTTTTTAATATGTTTTTGTATGCGATTTGCTAAAATTTTGTTGACAATTTTTGCATCGATGTTCATTAAGGATATTGGTCTGAAATTTTCTTTCCTTGATGAGTCTCTGTCTGGTTTAGGTATCAGTGTGATATTGGCTTCATAGAATGAGTTTGGGAGGGTTCCCTCCTCTTCTATTTTATGGAATACTTTGAGAAGTATTGGAATGAGCTCTTCCTTAAAGGTTTTGTAGAACTCGGCTGAGAACCCATCTGGTCCCGGACTTTTCTTTGTTGGTAGGCTTTTGATGACTTCTTCTATTTCAGTACTTGAAATTGGTCTATTTAAATTGTTTATGTCCCCCTCATTCAGTTTAGGCAATTCATATATCTCTAGAAACCTGTTGATGTCTTCGAAATTTTCTATTTTGTTGGAGTATAGATTTTCAAAATAGCTTCTAATTATGTTTTGTATTTCAATCCTGTCTGTTGTGATATTTCCTTGTTCATTCCAAATTTTAGTGATTTGAGTTTTCTCTCGTCTTCTCTTTGTTAGTGTGGCTAAAGGTTTATCAATTTTGTTTATTTTTTCGAAGAACCAACTATTTATTTTGTCAATTTTTTGTATTGTTTCTCTTGCTTCAATTTCATTGATTTCAGCTCTGAGTTTAACTATTTCCTGTCTTCTACTACTTTTGGTGCTGTTCTGTTCTTCTTTTTCTAGGGCTTTGAGCTGTAGTGTTAGGTTGATTATTTGTTGAGTTTTACTTCTTTTATTAAATGCGCTCCATGAAATAAATTTCCCTCTAAGTACTGCTTTCATAGTGTCCCAGAGATTTTGATATGATGTTTCTTTGTTCTCATTTACCTCTAAGAATTTTTTAATTTCCTTCCTAATATCTTCTGTTATCCATTCATCATATGATAGCATATTGTTTAATCTCCAGATGTTGGAATAATTTCTGTGTTTTACTCTTTCATTTATTTCTAACTTCAATCCATTATGATCTGATAGAATACCTGCTAGTGTCTCTATCTTCTTGTATTTGCTAACATTAGCTTTGTGGCATAATATATGTTCTATTTTAGAGAAGGATCCATGTGCTGCTGAGAAGAAAGTTTATTCGCTCTTGTTTGGATGGTATATTCTATAATTGTCCGTTAAGTCTAAATTATTGATTGTGTTATTGAGATCTATGGTTTCTTTGTTCAATTTTCGTCTGGAAGATCTGTCCAGTGGTGAGAGTGGCTTGTTAAAATCACCTAGTATTATTGTGTTGTGGTGTATTTGGTTTCTGAAATTGAGAAGGATTTGTTTGACATACATAGATGAGCCACTGTTTGGGGCATAGATGTTTATGATTGTTATATCTTGTTGATTTATGCTTCCCTTAAGCAGTACGAAATGACCTTCTTTATCCCTTCTGACTAACTTTGGCTTGAAGTCCACATTATCTGAAAATAGGATGGATACTGCAGCTTTTTTGCTGAGTCCATGCGCATGGTATGTTTTTCCCCATCCTTCCACCTTTAATCTATGGGTATCTTTTCCTATGAGGTGAGTCTCTTGCAGGCAACATATGTTGGCAATATTGTTGGATCTTTCTTTTTAATCCAGTCTGCCAGTCTATGTCTTTTGATTGATGAATTCAGGCCATTAACATTCAGGGTTATTATAGAGAAATGATTTGGTTTCCCGGTCATTTGGTTCATTTTTAAAATTTTGTTTATTTATTTGTTTGACACAACTTGTTTCCTCCTTTATTTGACAATTCCTTTAGGATAATTCCTCCCTTTGCTGATTTGCTTCTTTGTTTTTCATCTCTTCCTCATGGAATATTTTGCTGAGAATGTTCTGTAATGCTGGCTTTCTTTTTGTAAATTCTTTTAGCTTTTGTTTATCATGGAAGGATTTTATTTCATCGTCAAATTTGAAGGTAAGTTTTGCTGGGTATAAGATTCTTGGTTGGCGTCCATTTTCTTTCAGGGCTTGAAAAATGTTGTTCCAGGACCTTCTAGCTTTTAGGGTCTGGATTGAAAAATCTGCTGATATGCGTATTGGTTTCCCCCTGAATGTAATTTGGTTCTTTTCTCTCACAGCCTTTAAAATTCTGTCTTTATTTTGTATGTTAGGTATTTTCATTATAATGTGCCTTGGTGTGGGTCGGTTGTAATTTTGTGTATTTGGAGTCCTATAAGCCTCTTGAACTTGATTTTCCATTTCATTCTTCAGATTTGGGAAATTTTCTGATATTATTTCATTGAATAAATTGTTCATTCCTTTGGCTTGTTTCTCTAGACCTTCCTCAATCCCAATAATTCTTAAATTTGGCCTTTTCATGATATCCCATAGTTCTTGTAGATTCAGTTCATGATTTCTTACCATCTTCTCTGTTTGTTCAACTTTGTTTTCAAGGTTCAATATTTTGTCTTCAATGTCTGAGGTTCTGTCTTCCAGGTGTTCTATCCTATTGGATATGCTTTCTATGGAGTTCTTAAGTTGGTTTATTGTTTCCTTCATGTCAAGGATTTCTGTTTGGTTTTTTTTTCAATATCTCTAACTCTTTTTTGAAATGATCTTTTGCTTCCTGTATTTGCTCTTTTAACTGTCGATTGGTGCGATCATTCAATGCTTGCATTTCCTCTTTCATCTCATCGTTTGCTTCTCTGATCATTTTAATTATGTACATCGTGAACTCCTTTTCTGTCATTTCTTCTGCCATGCTGTCATTGGGTTTTATTGATTGGAACTCGGACAGCTGGGAGCGCCGTAAAGGAGGCCGCTCGGCACAGCGCTGGGACTCGGAGCAACCACTGGGGCCCCGGCGGCTGCCCAGGGGAAGAGTGGCGAGGAGAGCTGTGTGGACTCAGGACACCGGGGCCTGCCCTGAGGAGGAGGAGAGGAGCGTGGCCACTTGGATTCGGAGAGACTGCACCAGAGCTACAGGCGGTTGCCAGAGGAGAAGCTGTGCGGCGAGCTGTTTGGAATCAGAACAACGCTTCTGAACACCGGGGCCTGCCCTGAGGACTAGGAGGAGGAAGAGGAGCGCGGCCGCTTGGATTCGGGTGACTACACGGGAGCTACAGGCGGTTGCCAGAGAAGGGGCTGCGTGGCGAGCTGTTTGGACTCTGACCACTTCTGAACGCCGGGGCCTGCCCGGAGGAGTAGGAGAAAGAGGAGGAGGAGTGCGGCGGGTCGTTTGGACTTGCAGTGACTGCATTAGCGCTCCAGGCGGCTGCTCAGAGGAGAAGGCGAGTGGTGAGTTGTTTGGTCTTAAAGTGACAGCTCCTAAAAACAGGGGGGCTGCCTGGAGGAGAACCGTGGTGGGACGCTTGATCTTGAGTGGCCGCACCTGAGCTCTGGGCGGTTGCCCAGAGGACCCGTGCAGTGGGTCACGTGGATTCAGAGCCACTCAGAGGGACTGCTCCTGTACACCCGGGGGGTTATCTGGAGAAGGAGGAGGAACGGGGAGGGTCACTTCGACTCGGAGTGATTGATTGCCCCGGGCTACGGGTGGTTGGTGGGAGGAGGAGGCACGAAGTGAGTTTCTTGGACTCCTAGTGACCGCACCGGCATACTGGGCGGCTGTCTGGAGGAAGAGGCCTGTGGCGGGTCTCTGGGACTCAGAGCGATTGTTCGGGGCCACAGGTGGCTGCTCAGAGGAGGAGCCACACAGCCAGGCGATTAGGTGCAGAGCAGGGTCCCAGGATCTAGGAGGCTTCTTGGTGGAAGAGCTGCACAGTGACAGGCTTAGGGCGGAGCGAAGGTTCCAGGCCTGTGGGCAAATTCTCTGAGGAGGGGCAGCCTAAGGAGATTCATCTGCGAAGGGTGAGGCTCCCAGGCCCAGGAGGTAGGGCCGGGCCCCTGGAAACTTTGCAGAGGAAGGCAGCCCAGCCCAGGCAGTAGCTGTAAATTGAGGGGAACCTCTAGGAGGAAACTGACCAGCGAGACCTCCCCACTGGGTGAGTCTTCCCTGCCTCGTGAGGTTTCCCCACAAGGATGGTAAAACCAGAGACACAGGCCCAAACAGGCCTTGCCTCAGCCCGCAGCCTAGGTCCCCTTTGGATGACCATTGGTCAACAAGTGGAGGCACCTCTGCCCACTAGCAGGGAATATACCCCACCTGAAGGCCACCACTCCTAGAGAGGCAGCTTCCTTGTGGAGCACCGCATTATCAACTTCCTCCAAGACTTCAGCCTACTGAAGGCTAAGAGGGGATATATATAGAAATCTTCAGGGACATTGTAAATCAACAGAGGAAATCTGCAATATCTCAGCGGTCCACTGATACCTGAACAATATGAGAAAACAAGGAAAGAAAATGCTGCAAACAAATCTAGATGTTACATCAATAAAACCCAATGACAGCATGGTACTGAAATTTTATAATGGATGCTCTGTGATCTTTAATACTAATGATATCCATTCTGTAAAATCTAAAGCTAATAGAATAGGTATTATATTCTTTGGTTTTTAATACTACAGATGTCCATCCTTTGCCATTTAAAACTAATGTAGTAGTTGTCCTGTGGCTTTAAAAGAATTATAATACTCTTTCCATAGTATAAAAGATTAATAAAAGAGCTGTGTTGTGGTATTTATATAAACTAAATATCCATACTCTAGCACCCAACACTAATACAATAGCTGCTTTGCAAACTTTTAGAGTAGTATTGTATACACAATGTACCATTTCAGTCTAAGGTCCTGTGGACCTTAAAAGTAATGTACTATACAAACTGGCTCATCACATCTAATCTAATAGATGCCCCTGTGTCCTTTACTACTAATGTAATATCCATCAATAACACCAGCTTCCAATATATTTGTCTCTAATACTAATATGTCCAAACTGAAATGTCTAATGTGAATATAATAACTGCCCTGTAGCCCTTAATACTTATGTGACATCATTACATAGCCTCTATAACTAAACTGTTGTAATAGCTGACCAGTGACCCTTGATATTGCTGTAATAGCCAGACTACAGAATCTCATACGAATATATTAGCTGCCTGTGACCTTAAGTAGGCTATGAATCCTACAGCTTCTAAAGTTAGCATAATAGATGCCATGTGTTCTTTAATATTAACTTAATATTCATATGACAGCATATCTACCTAATATAATAGGTGCCCTATGGACTTAAATATTAATATAATATCTATAATATGACATCTTAATACCATCTATATCCTGTGCCCTTAGTACTAATATTATATCCCTGCTCTAGGATCTAAAATTGGTATAAGGGATGACTTGTGTCCTTTAATGTTAATATGATAAATGTATTGCATTCTTTAAAATTAATAAAATACCTGTCCTGTGGCCTCTGATATTTATGTAATATCCATAATAAAGCATCTAAATATAATATAATAGCTGTCCTGTGACTATTAATATTCATACAATATCCATGCTATAAAATCCAAAACTAATGTAATAACTGACCTGTATCCTTTTGTAGAAAAATAATATCCATACTCTGACATCTCAAGCAAATAGAATAGCTGACCTGTGGCTATGAATAGTAATGTAATATCTGTATTAAAGCATCTTAAACTAATACAGTGGATACCTTGGGCCTTTGATATTAATGTGCTATCCTTGCTATAGAATCAAAACCTAACTTAAAGTGTGATATGTAGTCTTTATTCAATGTGATATCTCTACTTAAACAGTTTAAACTAGTGTAATATATATTCTGTAAACTTATATCCTAATATGATATACATATTATCGTGTCCAAGGCTAACATAATAGTTGATGTTTGAACTTTAATACTAATATAACATGTTTACTATACAATGTAAAAGTAACATAATATCTGTCCTTGGCTTTCATTATTAATTTAAATCCATATCTCTAATCTAAAACTAATAGGTTCCCTGTGGCCTTTAATGCTAATATAATATTCATATTATAGCATGTAGAACTAATGTAATAGCATCTCTGTGCCTTTTAATATTAATATAATCTTCATAGAGTAGCATCTGAAACTAAAGTGATTGCTGTCAGATTTCAATGTTAGTCAAATATCCATTCTCTGGCCTCTAAACTAATATAGCAACTGCCCTATGGCCCTTATTCTTTATATGATATCCATATTATATCCTGGAAAAGTGATATCTGCTCTGTGGCCTTTAACATTAATACATGCATATTTTCACATCTAACACTAATAAAATAGCTGTGTTTTGACCTTCAATACTAATATAATGCCCATACTATAACTTCTAAAATAAACATAACAACTGCCCTGCAACTTTTATATGGATACAATATGCATACTATAGCATCTTACATTAGTATATGTCCTTTGGCCTTTAATAGTAATATGTAACCAGACATTAGTACCTCAAACTGATGAAATAGCTGTTTTTGACCTTTAATGTTAATGTAATACCCGTACTTTGTTATCTAAAATTAATATAATAGCTGCCATATGTCTTTTTATACTAATATTGTACACAGAGAACAACATTGAAAATTAATATAATGGTTGTCTTCTGGCCTTTGTGTTAAAGTAATATTGATGCAAAACATTGCTCATATAATAGTTGAACTTTGGCCTTTAGTATTAATATAACATGTATACTGCAGCATCTTGTACTAAATATATTAGCTGTTCTGTGGCCTTTAATATTAATGTAAAATCCATGTATAGCTATATGATCCAATATCTGCTCTGTGGCCTTAAATAATATATAATATACTTCTTAAACTAATGTGATAACTATCATATGGATGTCAGTACTAATGTAACATTTATACTATAGCATCATGGCTGCACTGTGATATTTAATATTAGCAAAACCATCTATAGTAAAGAATAGTTTTCCTTTGTTCATTTTTGGTTTTGTTACCAGAATTTGAACCCATGAACTACATTATTTGCTCTTTTTATTATTATTTTTTTGAGACAGAGTCTCGCAAAGTTACCTAGAACTTAGCTAAGTTCCTGAGGCTGACTTTGAACTTGTGATCCTTTCGAGTTAGCCTCTTCAGCCACTGGGGTTACAGACCTGTGCCACTGCCTCCAACTCTGCTGTATGCTTTTAAAACTAATATCATAGCCACACTGTGACCTTTAATACTAATATAATATACAAACTATACTATCTAATAGTGATATGATAGCTGCCCTATAGTCTTTAATAGTAATATTATATTCATACCATAGTATCTACAATTAATATGGTACCCAGGGCCTTATACTAGCATGATATCAATACTGTATCATTGAATATTTAATTGCAGCCCTGTGGACTTAAATACTAATATAATGTCCACAATATAGCATTTTAAACAAAACAATAGCTGAATGTACGACTATAATACTAATGAAATATGTGTACTATAGCATCTTAAAATACCGTAAGAGATACCCTGTGGCATTTAATATTAGTATGAATATATATTGTGACCTTAAAAGCTGAAAAAATAGCTGCCTTATGGCCTTTCTATGTTATATAATATCCATACAGTAGCATATAAAACTCATAAAATAGCTGTCCTGTGGCCTTTATGACTAATGCAATATGTCTAATGTAGCCTATAATATAATATCTATCCTGTGGCATTTAATATTAATATTATATCCACAATCTGACCTCTAAAACTAATATTATAGTTGTTCTGTGGTCTTCAATATTAAAAGTGTATCAAATTTGCTCCCTGAATATGAAATAGTAGCTTTAGCTGCTCTATGATCTTTAAATACTATATTATATAGTACATCCATTCTATAACAATTAGAGTTAATGTAATAGCTTGCTTATGACCATATTACTATGATAGCCAATCTAAAATAATGTAATTGCTCCCTTGTGACCTGTAATACTTACATGATATGTAAACTATGGCATCTGCTTCTAAAAAAATAGCAGTCTACTGGCTCTTAATACTTATGTAATGTGTATATTCTTAAGTAATATAGTAACTGCATTGTTGTCTTTAATACTAATATATTATCCATCATATAAACTCTAAAACTAATACTGTAACTGCCCTGTGAACTTTATTATTAATAAACTATCCATACTGTAGCATCTAAGAGAGACATAAGAGCTAACCTGTGGCTGTTAATATTGAAGTAATATCCACACCACAGCATGTAAAGTTAATAACTGCCCTGTGGTTTTACTATTATCAAGATATCCATAGTATAGCATGTAAAATTAATATGCTAGATTCCCTGTAGCCTTTAATGTTAATATAATATACATGACATAGCATCCAAAATTAATGAAATAGTTACATGGCAGACTTTCACACTAAAATGATAATCCATGTTTCATGTGTACTGTGCTTAATTATTAACATCATGTCCAAACTATAAGAAAAGAAACTAATATATGACCTGTGGTTTTAATGCTAATAACCACCTAAAGCTAATATAACAGCTGCCACATGCCCTTTAATAATAACATAATAAATATCCATAGTTTAGCAAATGAAATTAATATAATTTATTCTGGTTATAATACTATTTTGACATCACTATGTAGCATGTAAAATTAATACCATTGCTTCCCTGTGGCCTTTTATGTTAATATGATATCCATACTATAACATCCAAATCTAATATAAAGTCTGCCTTGTACATTTGTAGAAAATGATAACCCATTTTATATGCCTGTGCCCTTATTGGGAACATGATGTCCATATTATAGTATCAAAACTTGATAAAATTGCTGCCTGGTCAACATCCACTGTGCTTTGCAGAATCTTCATGTGTATTCAGAAGACATTTATCAGGCTTTATTGCAGGAAGTATTGCAGGAAAGTATGTAATAAAGCCCCTTGATGGAGATTATGCTTCTAGCAAGACAGAAGTGTGTAGTGGGTGAGTCACCAATTAGGTCAGTGCTCTACCACTGAGCTGCTTCCCCATCCCTGATCCCCATTAATTATTGTTGTAGGCAGGCACTCCTTAAATTGCCCAGTATGACCTTGAACTTGGAATACTTCTGCTTCAGCTTCCTGAGTCACTGGGATTTCCAGCAAGTACCACCATGATGAGCTGGAAACATTTGCAAGTCATGTTTACTAAGTAAAACTTATGTAGAATATAATTTGCCAGTTTTAGTGTTGAGTTCTATGATTTTTGGGGGGGTACTGGGGATTAAACACAGGGTTCTCTACCACTGAGCTACATCCCCAAAAGTTTTTATTTTTTAGTCTGAGATAGAATCTCACTACATTGATGAGACTGGCCTTCAAATTTTCAATACTCTTTCCTCAGCCTCTCAAGTGACTGGGATTACAGGCATGTACCACTGCATGTGTCCTACATGATAATTTCTTAATGAGGTCTCTTCTCTTTTTCCAGCTACACTACTGGAAATTGAACCCAGGGACAATGTACCACATCTATGTGCTACATTTCTACCCTATTCACTTATTTATTTTAAGGCAGGTTTTCCTTGCTGCGCCTGACCTTGAACTTGCAATCCTTTTGCCTCAACCTGCTGAGTGACTGGGACTACAGTTGTGTGTGACCATGCCAAGCTAATATTACTAATATGATTTTTAATCTTTTTGATTTTATCTGTTGCATAAGCAATTCATTTTATTTATCTATTGTGAAGGTGGAAAAACATTTCTATAAAAATAGTGGCATAATATATTATTAACAACAAGAAACAGCTCAAGTGTATAATAGTTATAGAATGAATAAGTAAGCATCAGAATAATTACAACAAATAAAAAGGCAAATGTGGAAAACAGTAGATTCATGATTTTTTATTTATTTTATTTTTTTGTGGTGCTGGCAATTAAACCCAGGGCCTCATGTGTATTAGGCAAGCAGTCTACCACTGAGCTACACCCTCAACTCTCATGAAATCTTTTGCATGAACAAAATGACAGTAGTAAAACTTCTAATACTATTTATCCATTTTTAGTTGCCAGTGGATCTTTATTTTTATTTATTAATGTAAGGTGCTGAGAATGGAACCTAGGGTCTCACACATGCTAGGCAAGCACTCTGCCACTGAGTCACAACCCTAGCCCTTATGCATTGATTTTTGCAAAGAACTTTGTGTGTTTAAAAGTTTAGAATTTGAAGTCATACTTTACCATTTTTTTCTTTAACTTAGTAGATTGTTATTTTAGGGTGATGATGTGGCATAGAAAGGAGCTACCATAAGTTCCTTACCAGCTAGGCCAGTTTGAAGAGAACTCTGTGGTGTCCAAGGCAGCAAGATAGATGATGCATCCTCTCAAGCTGGCTGTCTGGAAGTGAAGCCCCAACAACTTAATTGCTAGTGGGACCTCACTTCAGTCAAAGAGAACAATTCAATGTCTTCCCATTTTGCTTTAATGAAATAGTATTTTGTATCTCAATCTTTTGAAGTCAGCCTGACCTACCTCTATTACCATACCATACTTAGAGTCAGATTTTCTTACAAGATCTTTTATCATAATGAATAACACAGATTTATTGAAGCTTAGATTACAGGATGTCACAGATGCCTGGAGAAGATGTTTGATATTAAACAACAGACACTTCAATGTTAAATGAAAATAGAAACATGGATATTGTTGGCGAAGATATTCTGCGTTTTCTATTAGGGCATGTACTGGGACAGGATGGGTGAAATATTTTAGAGTTTTGATTTTCTTCTTACATGGTTTATGGTCAGAAAAACAGCAAGGTATTTATTTTATTTAATTTTTTGCAGTACTGGGCACTCCACCTGGCTCTTCAGGACAGTGGGCAGGTGCTCTACTGTGGAGCTACATCCCAGTCCCAAGGTGTTTTCTTAAATATGATCAGGAAAAGAACACTGCTATGGATTTGGTTTACATGTTTGCTTTAAATAAAATAACTTTCTAGTTACATTTTAGAAATTTTATTATTTTAATATCCTTATATCTGCACTAAAATTTTTTAAAATGTGATCATATCCAATTTTGTATTGAAGGAAAGCCACATTTACCTACTATTGGATTTTAAGATTAATTTGTAAGCTAAGTTATCAAGCATGAAAACAGGGTTAAACTCATCAGTCATCAATGTGTTGCTGAAACTTTGTAATTTAAGCCTGTGGAAAGATGTTTCACTTTATTTTTTTTTCCTTTTAGTGTATCAGTCTCTATAAAGCAATATAGATATGAAACCTGACTGCTACACTTTTAATAATTACATTGGGAAAGGGACACTACATTTTTTTAAAAATGTCCCCCTTGTGTTTTCTTTCATTTAACAAATAAAAGGTACAAATAAAATGAAATGCTACAGCTGAGAAATATGAAAGCGTGTATTTGATAAAAACTAATTTTCAGAACTCACTAAAATAATGATCTGAGGAGATTCCTGTGGACACATAGGACTTGTCTATGTTTTGATGGCAGTTTAATAATTTGCCAATTGAATTACAATCATAGCAATGTTGCATTTTAATCACATGCATACATTTGCTTAACCAAACCTTTAAATCACAGTTTGATATGTGCTAATATATAACCTGATGCTAATATAACAGCTGCTATATGCCCTTTAATAATAACATAATAAAATATTCACAGTTTAGAAAGTAAAATTAATATAACTTATTCTGGTTATAATACTATTTTGATATCAAATTGTAGCATTTGCTTCCCTGTGACCATTTATGTTATTATGCTATCCATAGTATAACATTCAAATATAATGTAAAAGCTACTTTGTGCATTTGTAGAAAATGATAATCCATTTTCCATGACTGTGGCCTTTTTGGGAACATGATGTCTACATTATACTATCAAAACTTGGAGGTTTAGCACCTAAACCCTCTTAATGAGCAGTAAAACAAAAACAAAATTTTAGCTGGTTTCCTTGTAGACTTTAACAGTTAAGTACACACAGCAATCTAATGCTAATGTACATACTTTCAAAAGTACATTACATACATTGTAGAAAAGTACATAATGAGAAAAATATTGCTCATAGTATAAAAACATGAGGGCTAAAAAAGTTCTTCAGATATAATCCACTATGTGTTTTCTACTGAGAGAATTTAGAAGACATGGCTCCACTGTTTTTTTTTTTCTTTTGTTTATAACATTGCTGTGAAAATTACAAAAGAAGAAGAAAAAACCTCACTAGTTAAGCAAATTCTGAAGGATAACTTGGTGTCCTCTTCACCAGCTGTCTTCAGAGCAAGACTTGTGGAAGAACCCTGAGTTTTCTGCAAAGACTTCATTGTTACTTTTCAAAAGAGCAGACAATAAAGTTCACTGGAAGATTGCCCACTTTCCAAAGCACCGAACATGATGCTTTTCCAATTTTGTCAACACTTTGGTAGATTACACTTAAAAATAATCTGCCAAAAGCTTTCTGCACAACATTGCTGGTTCCTCTATTCCAATACAGTTTCCTGTAATTGTACCTTACTGTTTGTCTGTTTAAGTAAACAGGGAGATCAGAGCATTGATCCACTGCTTTCAGGAAGTGCAGGCTTTCAGTCACCAGGGCCAAGGGAGCAGCATACATAAGGTTCCAGTCTGCACAGGCTGCCTGCTCCTCCCCTAATGTCCCTTGCCCTGCCTTTTTCCCAGGGGACTAAGGATATCCATATGGGCCTCGGCCCTGGTGGTGGTTTTGTGGAAGGGAATAATCTTTGTCCCCAAAATGTGAGCTCTTTCTATGTTTATCAATATTGCAAAAATTTTAAAAATAATAAAATTTCAAAGTTATAACATTTTGGAGTTCCACATGCATGCAGTATTTTAAGGTCATGATAACACTCTGAAAATATTTGTAATGAACAACTTGCCAATGTGGGTGTCAAAAAATATTATAAACTTTCACAAATTACTTGTTTGCCAACAGTCAAAAGACAAGTGCCTAAAACAGGATAAAATACAAAGTATGCAAATATATGGGAAAATATTTAGTATTCTAGAATTGGTGGGTAGGGATATATACATTTTTAAATGTTGCACAGAACTTACCAACAAATCATCTATTTGAGGAGTGTTATGCAGCTTAACCTTAAGCAGCAGAGTCTAAGTACAATGCCTTTTCATCCTCAAAACTTTGTGGCTGAGAAAAGTATTTCATTTATTGTTAGAATTAAATTTCTTCTCTTACTAGGGTCACAAATATTTTTTTCCTATATCCATGAATTACTTGAGCATCTGCAAAAGAGTACTTTGATTTAGGTCAGTTTGACTTTAGCAAGCTAAAGAGCATGCATCCAATTACCAGCACCAAAATAAAACGAATAAAAGTTTTTAAAGAGTTAGAAATAAAGGAAGTCTTCTTTTTACTTCATTTTTTCTTAGGACAGTCCTTGCCAACACAAAATGTATAAAGAGGAATTTGCATTTTTGTTTACTTTTCTATGTAGAAGTGAAAGAAAACTTTTCATCTGTTTTTATAGACAATACACATAAATTTTTATGTGTAGGGCTTATTACATAAATGTAATTGTAGGTTAATTCTTCTTTAGTGGCATGCTGACAAAAAAGAAGAGAGCAAGTGTAAAAGATTTTTACTACTGCCAAAGTATTGGCTTACTTCATAAGTTTTACTTAAAAAACTGAACTCAAGGGGCTGGGGCTGGGGCTCAGTGGCAGAGTGCTTGCCTAGCATGTGTGAGGCACAGGATTTGATCTTCAGCTCCACGTATGAATAAATGAATAAAATAAAGGTCTATCAACATCTAAGAAAATATTTTAAAAAAACTGAACTCAAGCATACTTACCTGTTCTTTTATTGTAGTCATTTATACCTATACACTGAATACCTAGTATATAATTGACATAATGTCTCTTAAAACTCTTCCCTGTAAGCCTTATGTTACTTGATCAGACATTTAAAACTGGAGGTAGTACTTAAGTTTAAGTAAACACTTTCCTCACACAGAAGCACTTCTGGAGGTAGGAAACTGTATACTGCCTGTTTTAAAAGTTAGGGCATTATTAAATATTGAACATTGGAAATACCTGATTTACATATATCCTATGTAAGTCTAAATATTGAATAAAGTTAACCATGCTAATTCATTTGGGCCCTACATTTCCTATTGCTCTAAATTACTTGAAAGAAAAAAAGAAAAGCAAGGATTTTATTATGTTTTAAACTTGGTCTTCTATTGTTGTTTTATCATTCATCTCTCTTTACCTATAATAATTTTAAGAACTAATATTAAATTAAATGCCACCCATGTGACTAGAACTACTATAGACCTCTTGTTTGCATTACATTTCACTCTAGGTAAGGCACTGTGGGTTATGTGATGGTTCTTTATTTCATGTATGAATAAAAAAATTGAGTGTTCCCAATTATACTTGTAATACATCCTAAATTTTAGTAGCATCCAAAAGTCAGTGATATTAAAATGATAGAAAAAAAGAGCATCTAAGACTGTCTGAAATACATAGTCCTTAAAAGATATCTGTAAATCACTCTAATAGTACTATTTTATTAATTGAAATACTCTGTTGATTCATAGTAATAGTAATGATTACAATAGGCAAAAAGGCAACAATTATTGAACTGCTGCTTGTTCTAGAAACTGTTCAATTTTTTTGCATAGATTCCCATTTAAGCATCACCGCAGTATCCTGGGAGATAACTAATAACTTTAATCCTTATTTTGTTGGTGATAAAATTTAGGGATAGGAGAGCTAACTAGAGAGTCACAGAAGTTAAAGTAGAATTCCAGCCAACGTTGAACTAGATTCAAAGGCCATGCTCTTTATACTCAAGTGGGATGCTCTGGGCCTAGAAAGTGGTTCAGTGATAAAGATCTTACATAGGAGACTCCAGGCTCTGGGGTCCATCCCCAGCACCACAAAAACAGAATAAACAAAAATAAAACATCTGTAGGACCAGGCACAGTAGCTCATGCTTATAATTCTAGTGATTTGGGAGACAGGTAGAAGAAGCATTACAAGTTCAATGCCAGCCTGGGAAATTTAGTGAGACCCTGCCTCAAAATTAAATTAATAATTAAAAGTTCTAAGGATATGGCTTTTGGGTCAAGTGCCCCTGAGTTCAAACCCTGAAAGTACCAAAAAAAGAAAGGCAAAAGAAAAAGTCAAGAGAATAGGCTGATAATTCATTATTTCAGTATGTAATAACAGCTGGTAAGTATTGTAATTTCTTTAGAGGATAATAGAGGAATTGCCTGTTATTTAATGTTTATAATTTCATTAATAATTGTAAATTTTGAAAGAGTATTTTATAAGATCCTAACTTACTTTCATAGGACTGCTCTACCTTATGCCTGTGCCTTTGGCAAAGCAGAAATTCTGGATTTTCTAATAAAGAAGAATTTTAAGAACAACCTCAGTGATCTTGATGGCAACACACCATTGATGAAGGTAGAGGTAGCCATGGGTTTCTGTAGGAAAAAATTTGATTGAAATTCCTAGGAGAAAAATTGATTAATTCAATTTAAATATGATTAATTAGTAAACCATATTAAATATTTTTCTTTGATTCTCAAAACTT